>NC_057801.1:346144814-346168272 GCF_018294505.1 Triticum aestivum
AAAAAAAAACAGTGGGCCTCGGCCTGCCAGGTAGCCCAGCTCCCCCTCCCCGGGTCGTCTTCACTGTGTTGACGACCGAGCACCCACGCAGCGCCGGGGATAAGGGCGAGCCCTCCCCCTCTGCCTCGTCCTCGTCACCCACCCACTAACCCACTCGCCGCACTCCCTCTCTCCCTCCCTGTGCTCTCTCCCTTCCCCACATCCATTTCTCCCACCTCGACCGAACGCCCTGCCGCCATGGTCGTCTTCATCCTCGTGCTCACTGATGCCCCCGCCACTTGAGAGCTCGCCAGAAGCCCCGACATCGACCGCCTCTATGCCCCGACCACGCGCGCGAGCTGGGGAGGCATCCCAGCACCACCGTGTCACCTTCTTCTTCCACGTCGGCACAACACCTTCTCCGTCGACCCCGAGTGCTCTGCAGCTACTAACCCTCTCGTCGGGCCTCCTTGTGCCCTCTCGGTGAGCCTCGTGCCTCCCTCTCTCCCTGTGCTTCGTTCCCCCTCCTAGCTAGCCTCGCCGCTGCACCACGAGCTCACCGCCGCTGCCCGTCAACGCACTACTCAACTACGGCCAATCCAGCAGCTCCTTCAGGTGCCATTCGACGTGGCTCAATGCCCGCGTTCGAATGCCTCGGGCCGCACGCCAAACAATGACCCCTAAGACCGTCCCCGTACCTCACATGCTTCGGCTGCCGCCTCTGCCTGCCGCCGGCGCCGTTGCTGTCCATCTCAGCCACTGTTGTTGCCACCGTTGCACGCGCACGGTTCCTTCGATTTGAACGGGCCGCTCCGCCGTCCAAATGGTCGCTAGAGAGTGAATTCCAGCAATCACCGTCGCGTCCCACCCTGCCGGAGCTCAACCGCCGGTGCACCAACATTTGGAACCCGACCTGAGTCACTGGCTCGTGGGACCGGGTCAATAGGCCCCACTAACCCAGCCTCTAACCCCATTGACACGTGGTCCAGACTACTGTCATTTAGTTTCGATTAAGATTAACTGATTAATTAACCGAGTCACTGACAGCCCGGTCCCGCATCCTAATTAAACTTAATTAGGTTAATGTAAATATTGTTAGACAATTAGTGTATGACATGTCGGTCCCAACATGACCATTGACTAGTCAACTGGTCCATGTTGACTGCTGACTGGGCAGTCAACTGGACCCCACCAGTCAGCCTCATAGGTGAACTTTTGGTTACACTCTTTGTGTACCCATAGCATTTTACCCATTTTATTTCGAATTTAAATTAATTCAGGAAATTTAGGAAATGAACTAAAACTTTGAAAATTAATATAAAATAAATCGTATCTCGGAAAATACTTTGTGCATGAAGGTTGCTCACAACGACGAGACGGATCCGAATAAGCAGTCTATTCGACCGCCACACATCCCTAGCATAGCGAACATGCAACAATCCCCCTCCGGTTTGTTTGTTCGAAAACATCAAACACCAAGAATACTTTCTCGGATGTTTCCCCCCTTCGCCGGCATCACCTAGTACCGCGTTAGGGCATACCTGGCACCGCGTATTGCCTCGTTATGTTTTGTGATGCTTTGTTTTCTTCGTATTTACTGATTCTTCCCCCCCTCTTCTTCTCTGGTACACCCCGAGGCCGGCGCTGATGCCACTGAGTACGACTATGTCACCGATGACCCTTCTTCATGTACAACAGAGCTTCCAGGCAAGTAAACCCCCATTGATCAACGAGATAGCGCCCACGCTCTTATCTCTTATTCTTGCATTAGATTTGCTACTATTGTTGATTCGATAGCTCCTATTTTGTTGCATAGCTTGTCATTGTTGCTACAATTGTTGATACCTTTACCTGCTATCATAAATGCATAGTATAGGATGCCAGTTTATCATCAGTTGAATAGGGGGCATCACAAGTTGGTATTAGAGCCAAGTGCCTGTAGTAATCCCCCTTTCTAACTCCTTGGCCGAAGTTGAGTCTAGTCATTGAAAATCTTTTACTAAGATGGTTGTCTGGCTTACGGGCCCATGTTGCCATTGGGTGGTATTAGGATCTTTTGTTCCTCGACCTATACTCCGGGACTCTGATCTCTCTTCTATTCAGGTTGAATGATTTTACTAAGTCTGACTATAGGTTTTTGTAACTACTTCCTCCAGGAGAGCCCCTCACTCCAGATGATTGCTTGGTGCACCGAAGGATTCCGAAGATACTCTCTGATGTTCTCTCAATACTTTGTGCTCGTTGCTTTTGCAATCCCCTACAACCGATATATCCCTATGGATAAATGCATACACATGTCATTCTTACCTCTATTCCCAGCAGATCTTGTTATTACAAGATACAATGAAACTCTCTCTATTGCTCTGAGAATACTTTGTGCCTACTGCCTTGTTATTCTTTGCCACCTGAATACCCCTATGAAAAATTTCTTGTACTTATCGACTATCCTTGATGTCTACTACACAACCTTCTTCTTATAGACGTTGTTGGGCCTACAAATACAAAGGATTGTAGGACAGTAGCAAATTTCCCTCAAGTGGATGACCTAAGGTTTATCAATCCGTGGGAGGCGTTGGATGAAGATAGTCTCTCTCAAACAACCCTGCAACCAAATAACAAAGAGTCTCTTGTGTCCCAAACACAATACAATGGTAAATTGTATAGGTGCACTAGGTTGGTGAAGAGATGGTGATACAAGTGCAATATGGATGGTAGATATAGGTTTTTGTAATCTGAAAATATAAAAATAGCAAGGTAGGAAGTAACAAAAGTGAGCGAAAACGGTATTGCAATGCTTTGAAACAAGGCCTAGGGTTCATAATTTCACTAGTGCAAGTTCTCAACAATGATAACATAATTAGATCATATAACAATCCCTCAACGTGCAACAAAGAGTCACTCCAAAGTCACTAATAGTGAAGAACAAATGAAGAGATTATTGTAGGGTATGAAACCACCTCAAAGTTACTCTTTCTGATCAATCCGTTGGGCTATTCCTATAAGAGTCACAAACAACCCTAGAGTTCGTAGTCAAATAACACCTTAAGACAGAAATCAACCAAAAACCTAATGTCACCTAGATACTCCAATGTCACCACAGGTATCCGCGGGTTTGATTATATGATATGCATCACACAATCTCAGATTCATCTATTCAAACCAACACAATGAACTTCAAAGAGTGCCCCAAAGTTTTTACCGGAGAGTCAAGACGAAAACGTGTGCCAACCCCTATGCATAAGTTCACAAGGTCACTGAACCCGCAAGTTGATCACCAAAACATACATCAAGTGGATCATGTGAATATCCCATTGTCACCACAGATAAGCACATGCAAGACATACATCAAGTGTTCTCAAATCCTAAAAGACTCAATCCGATAAGATAACTTCAAAGGAAAAATCAATCCATTACAAGAAGGTAGAGGGAGAGAAGCATCATAAGATCCAACGATAATAGCAAAGCTTGCGATACATCAAGATCGTGCCATATCAAGAACAAGAGAGAGAGAGAGATCAAACACATAGCTACTGGTACATACCCTCAGCCCCGAGGGTGAACTACTCCCTCCTCGTCATGGAGAGCGCCAGGATGATAAAGATGGCTACCGGTGATGATCCACCCTCCGGCAGGGTGCCGGAACAGGGTCCCGATTGGTTTTTGGTGGCTATAGAGGCTTGCGGTGGCGAAACTCCTTATGTAGGTTCTGTTCTGGAAGTTTGGGGATATATAAGAGCTGTTGGCGTCGGGAACAAGTCAGGGGGTCCCCGAGTCAGCCACGAGGTAGGGGGCGCTCCCAAGGGGTAGGGCGCGCCCTCCACCCTTGTGGATGACTCGGGACTCTTATGGCCCAACTCTTTTGCTTATGGGGCTTCTTCTGGTCCAAAAACAAGCTTCGCAAATTTTCAGGTCAATTGGACTCGTTTGGTATTCCTTTTCTGTAAAACTAAAAAACAAGAAAAACAGAAATTGGCACTGGGCTCTAGGTTAATAGGTTAGCCCCAAAAATCATATAAAATAGCATATAAATGCATATAAAACATCCAAGATAGATAATATAATAGCATGGAACAATAAAAAATTATAGATATGTTGGAGACGTATCAAGCATCCCCAAGCTTAATTCCTACTCGTCCTCGAGTAGGTAAATGATAAAAACAGTATTTTTGATGTGGAATGTTACCTAACATATTTATCAATTAATCTTCTTTATTGTGGCAAGAATATTTAGATCCATAAGATTCAACAAAAAAGTTTAAGATTGACATAAAAACAATAATACTTCTCAAAATAATTATGTCTTCTCAAAATAACGTGGCCAAAGAAAGCTTATCCCTACAAAATCATATAGTCTGGCTATGCTCCATCTTCGTCACACAAAATATTCAAAACATGCACAACCCCGGTTTCAGCCAAGCAATTGTTTCATACTTTAGTATTCTCAAACTTTTTCAACTTTCACGCAATACATGAGCGTGAGCCATGGACATAGCACTATAGGTGGAATAGAATGGTGGTTGCGGAGAAGACAAAAAGAAGGAGATAGTCTCACATCAACTAGGAGTATAAATAGGCTATGGAGATGCCCATCAATAGATATGAATGTGAGTGAGTAGGGATTGCATGCAACGGATGCACTAGAGCTATAAGTTTATGAAAGCTCAAAAAGAGTCTAAGTGGGTCTGCATCCAACTTGCTTTCTCACGAAGACCTAGGGCATTTGAGGAAGCCCATCGTTGGAATATACAAGCCAAGTTCTATAATGAAAAATTCCCACTAGTATATGAAAGTGACAATACAAGAGACTCTCTGTCATGAAGATCATGGTGCTACTTTGAAGCACAAGTGTGGTAAAAGGATAGTAGCATTGCCCCTTCTCTCTTTTTCTCACATTTTTTTGGTTGGCTTCTTTGGCCTCTTTTTTTGATTGGCTTCTTTGGCCTCTTTTTTTTATTTCCTCACATGATACAATGCTCTAATAATGATGATCATCAAACTTTTATTTACTTACAACTCAAGAATTACAACTCGATACTTAGAACAAAATATCACTCTATATGAATGCCTCCGGCAGTGTACCGGGATGTGCAATGAATCAAGAGTGACATGTATGAAAGAATTATGAACGATCGCTTTGCCACAAATACGATGTCAACTACGTGATCATGCAAAGCAATATGACAATGATGAAGCATGTCATAATAAACAGAACAGTGGAAAGTTGCATGGCAATATATCTCGGAATGGCTATGGAAATGCCATAATAGGTAGGTATGGTGGCTGTTTTGAGGAAGGTATATGGTGGGTGTATGGTACCGGCGAAAGTTGTGCGGCACAAGAGAGGTTAGCAATGGTGGAAGGGTGAGAGTGGGTATAATCCATGGACTCAACATTAGTCATAAAGAACTCACATACTTATTGCAAAAATCTATAAGTCATTGAAACCAAGCACTACACGCTTGCTCCTAGGGGAAGGGTTGGTAGGAATTAACCATCGCGTGATCCCGACCTCCACACAAAGGGTGACAATAAAAGAGATACCTCAAGCTCCAAATTTGTTACACAACGGTTCACCATACGTGCATGCTACGGGACTCACAAACCTCAACACAAGTATTTCTCAAATTCACAATTACTCCACTAGCATGACTCAAATATCATCATCTCCATATCTAGTATTCGATGTACTTTATATGAAAGTTTTTATTATATTCCTCTTGGATGCCATCATATTAGGACTAAATTTATAACCCAAGAAAATTACCAGGCTCTTCTAAAGACTCTCAACATTATACAAGTTAAGGATGAGAGTTCATCAATTTCTTCAAGATAAAACCACTATCGTGCTCTAAAAAATATAAGTGAAGCACTAGAGCAAATGACAAACTACTCCAAAAGATATAAGAGAAGATCAATGAGTAGTCAAATAATTATGCAACTATGTGAAGACTCTCTAAAATTTAGGAATTTCAGGCCTTTGGATATTATTCAAACATCAAGCAAAACAAAATAAAATGACATGATGCTCCAAGCAAAACACATATCATGTGGTGAATAAAATATAGCTCCAAGTAAGGTTACCGATGAACAAAGACGAAAGAGGCGATGCCATCTGGGGCATCTTCAAGCTTAGGCTCTTGGTTGTCCTTGAATATTACCTTGGGGTGCCTTCGGCATCCCCAATCTTAGGCTCTTGCAAATCCTTATTCCATAGTCCATCGAATCTTTACCCAAAACTTGAAAACTTCACAACACAAAACTCAACAGAAAACTTGTAAGCTTCGATAGTATAAGAAAATAAATCACCAGTCTTGGTACTGTTGTGAACTCATTCTAAATTCATATTGGTGTAGTATCTACTATATTTCAACTTCTCTATGGTTCATACCCTCCGATACTACTCATAGATTCATCAAAATAAGCAAACAACACATAGAAAAGAGAATCTGTTTAAAACATAACATTCTGTAGTAATCTGTAACTCTCGAATACTTCTGTAACTCCACAAATCTTGAGAAATTAGGAAGTTCTAAGAAATTTGTTTATTAATCTTCTTCAAAATGAATCAACTTAAAAGCACTCTCCTATAAATTATGAAAATTGTTTTCGTGAGCGCAAAAGTTTCTGTTTTTCAGCAAGATCAAATCAACTATTACCGTAAGCCATCCCAAATGTCTTACTTGGCACTTTATTGAAATAAAAGATATAAAACATCATTTCTAAAGTAGCTTAATCATGTGGACACACAAAAACAATAGGGTAAATGTTGGGTTGTCTCCCAACAAGCGCTTTTCTTTCATGCCTTTCTAGCTAGGCATGATGATGTCAATGATGCTCACATAAAAGATAAGAATTGAAACATAATGGGAGCATCATGAAGCATATGACTAGCACATTTAAGTCTAGCCCACTTACTATGCATAAGGATTTTGTGAGCAAACAACTTACAAGAACAAGAATCAACTAGCATAGGAAGGTAAAACAAGCAAAACTTCAAGATTTTAAGCACATATAATGGAAACTTGATATTTTTGCAATCCTTACAAGCATATATTCCCCCCTCATAATAATTTTCGGTAGCATCAAGAATGAGTTCAACAATATAACTATCACATAAAGCATTATTTTCATGATGCACAAGCATAGAAATTTTTCTACTCTCCACATAAGCAAATTCCTTCTCAAGAATAGTAGTGGGAGCAAATTTAACAAAATAACTACCATGTGAGGCATAATCCAATTGAAAATTAAAATCATGATGATAAGTTTCATGGTTATCATTATTATTTATAGCATACATGTCATCACAATAATCATCATAGATAGCAACTTTGTTCTCATAATCAATTGGGACCTCCGAAATAGTGGATTCATCACTAAATAATGTCATTACCTCTCCAAATCCACTTTCATGAATATAACCATAAGATTCAACACCCTCCAAAATAGTGGGATCAATACTACCTAAAGTTGACACTCTTCCCTACCCACTTTCATCAATATAATCATCATAAATAGGAGGCATGCTTTCATCATAGTAAATATTCTCATCAAAACTTGGGGGAATAAAAATATCATATTCATCAAACATAGCATCCCCAAGCTTGTAGCTTTGCATATCATTAGCATCATGGATAATCAAAGAATTCACAGTAACAACATTGCAATCATGCTCATCTTACAAAGATTTTATGCCAAACATTTTATAGACTTCTTCTTCTAACAGCTGAGCATAATTTTCCTTTCCATCATTTTGATGAAAGACATTAAAAAGATGAAGCATATGAGGCAACCACAATTCCATTTTTTGCAGTTTTCTTTTATAGACTAAACTAGTGATAAAACAAGAACCTAAAAGATTCAGTTGCAAGATCTAAAGATATACCTTCAAGCACTAACCTCCCCGGCGACGGCGCCAGAAAAGAGCTTGATGTCTACTAAACAACTTTCTTCTCGTAGACGTTGTTGGGCCTCCAAGTGCAGATGTTTGTAGGATAGTAGAAAATTTCCTTCAAGTGAATGACCTAACGTTTATCAATCCGTGGGAAGCGTAGGATGAAGATGGACTCTCTCAAACAACCCTGCAACCAAATAACAAAGAGTCTCTTGTGTCCCCAACACACCCAATACAATGGTAAATTGTATAGGTGCACTAGTTCGGCAAAGAGATGGTGATACAAGTGCAATATGGATGGTAGATTTAGGTTTTTGTAATCTGAAAATATAAAAACAGCAAAGTAGCAAGTAACAAAAGTGAGCGAAAACGGTATTGCAATGCTTTGAAACAAGGTCTAGGGGTCATATTTTCACTAGTGCAAGTTCTCTTCGTAAGTGCATCTAGTGCCCCTTAGTGATTTTGGTGTATTGAAGACTTATAGGTTAAGGGACTAATGTGTTTTTGAGTGTACACAGGTCTATAAGTCTATGAGGAGTTTGATATTTACAGAGAAAGTCGACCCCTAAAAATGAATATCTTCGACTGAAGATTTTGGTATTCCTGAAGACTTTCATGAAGACTTTGAAAGTGAAGAAATTGGTGTGTCCGTGAAGACTTGATATTCATGCACGGAATATGAGGCTTGAAGACTTTCATTTTCATAGTTTTATTTTTCTCTTTCTTGAGTCATAGGAACGTATTGTTAAAGGGGGTCGAGGAAATACTAAGGAAAAATTTCCACGTGATGCTCAACTCAAAATCCTACACCTACCAATCCCTTCGAGTGAGCCATTGGAAATCTCATATAGTTCAGTCAATTTCTTCAGTGACAGAGACGAAGTTCTTCTGGTCGCTGAGGAATTTGTTCTGACTGAGGAGTTAGGAATTCGCCAGTGCGGATTGCCTACACAGTGAGGAACATGGTAGCCCTGAGGAATTTGAGAGTCAAATTTCCGACCGTTGCTGTGTTGCACGCCAGCTGTCCCAAAATATCTTATCCACCTAACGGTCATATCATTGAAGGGCATTTATGTCTTATCATGTCGGGCTGCTCCCTAGGCTATAAATAGCCGCCCCCTACAACCACTAGCTGGCCGACTGCTCCGAGAGAAACTGACACTTGTCATTTGAGAGCAACCCATCCTCCGAGGACTTTGAGCGAAAATCATCGAGTGAGGAAAATCCCAAACCCCAAACACCTACAAACCCAAAGTGATTGAGCATCACTGAAGAGATTGATCCTGCGTGTATCCGACGCTTGTTACCTTTGAATACTGTGCTTCTTCCAGATGGTTAGGCATCATGGTCTAGACCATCCAAGAGGAATTGTGGATCGCCGAGTGACCGAAGTCTATGAAGGTTTGGAAGTCACCTGAAGACTTACCACGACTGATTGGATGAGGTCTGTGTGACCTTAGTTCAAGGAGAATACGGTGAGGACTTGGTGTCCTGAGCTGCATGCTCAGCGACTGGGTGTCCGGGACTGTGTGTCTTCGAGTTTAAATACTCAGCCGCTCCAACCAGACGTACAACTGAGACAGCAGTTGGAACTGGTCTACCAAATCATTGTCTTCACCAACCTTACTGGTTCTATTTCCTCAACTCTTTCATTTCTTCTTTACTGTGTTGAGTGATTGTTCATATCTGTGTTTGAAGACTTTGACTGAAGACTTTCTCAATTTCCTCAGTTCAATTTCTTCAGTCTGTTTGTCTTCATCTTGTGTTATCCTGTGTTTACGCTTTCTGCACTCTGTGTTTGTCTTCATTCATCATGATGACCATGTGTGTATTCTGTCATGCTTACTTCTGAGTACTTATTTCGCTGCAAGTAGTTCTTCTCTAAGGAATTTCCTCACCAGCAAATTCCTCAGTGAAGAATAGATAAAAATCACATATTCACCCCCCTCTAGTCGATATAACGCACTTTCAATTGGTATCAGAGCAAGGTACTCCCTTGTTCTGTGTGATTTTGGTTTAACCACCTGGAGTTCTAGTTATGTCGACCGCAGGTATGATCAAAGTCTCTGCTGGGTGTCCTACCTTCGATGGCACGGACTACCCCTACTGGAAGAATAAGATGCAAATGCATCTTGAAGCAATTGACAACGATCTTTGGTACGTTGTGGAAAATGGTGTTCCCTCAGTCACACCTTCCTTGAATGTTGCTGATGTGAAGAGATTCAAGCAACTCGATTCTCAAGCGAAGAATATCATATGTGGTCATCTGAGTAAAGGGCAGTGTCGGTGTCAAAACCGGTGGATCTCGGGTAGGGGGTCCCGAACTGTGCGTCTAGGCGGATGGTAACAGGAGACAAGGGACACGATGTTTTGACCCAGGTTCGGGCCCTCTCGGTGGAGGTAAAACCCTACTCCTGCTTGATTAATATTGATGATATGGGTAGTACAAGAGTTGATCTACCACGAGATCAGAGAGGCTAAACCCTAGAAGCTAGCCTATGGTATGATTGTTGTTCGTCCTATGGACTAAAACTCTCCGGTTTATATAGACACCGGAGAGGGCTAGGGTTACACAGAGTCGGTTATAATGGGAGGAGATCTACATATCGTATCGCCAAGCTTGCCTTCCACGCCAAGGAAAGTCCCATCCAGACACGGGACGAAGTCTTGAATCTTGTATCTTCATAGTCTGGGAGTCCGGCCAAAGGTCACAGTCCGGCCATCCGGACACCCCCTAATCTAGGACTCCCTTAGTAGCCCCTGAACCAGGCTTCAATGACGACGAGTCCGACATGCAAATTTGTCTTCGGCATTGCAAGGCGGGTTCCTCCTCCGAATACCTCATAGAAGATGTTGAACACAAGGATAGTGTCCGGCTCTGCAAAATAAGTTCCACATACCACCGTAGAGAGAATAATATTTACACAAATCTAATCTGCTGACGGATTCCATAGTGTGACATCACGCTACGGCCAAGCCTTTATTAGAATCATTTTACTGTTCCACCACAGCGCGTCTAGCGAGGCGGTTTCCTTGGTACGTCTTATCAAAGTAGAGATCGTGTCCCCTTATTCCGGGATTCTCATCAATACGTGCGTGGGTAACCCAACTGCGCCATTATTCGCAGCACTTGGGAGATAAGCGAGTTTTACTAGGCTGGTGGGGGCTCATAGTTTCGGCCGCCCATATAAGGGGATAAGGATCCACCCTTTCCATCTACACCTTCTTCCTCCTTTGCTTATCCATTCCTGCGCACTCGAGCTCCAGCGCCCAAGTCCGCACTTCCCACCTCAACCTTCTCCAATCATGTCCAGAGCGGGAGGTAGATGGATGGCCTCCACCGTCACGGAGGGGCACATCAAAAAGTTGAGGAAGGCCGGATACTTGTCTAACGACATCACGCACCGGCTTCCAGATGAGGGGCAACTCATCCCCACCCCTAGGCCCCATGAGAGGGTGGTGTTTCTCCCCCATTTCCTCTGCGGACTGGGCTTTCCTCTTCACCCGTTCGTCCGAGGGCTCATGTTCTACTATGGCCTGGACTTCCACGATCTGGCCCCGAACTTCATCCTCAACATCTCGGCGTTCATCGTCGTGTGTGAGGTCTTTCTCCGCATCCAGCCCCACTTCGGCTTATGGCTGAAGACCTTCAATGTCAAGAAAAAGGTTGTGGGCGGCTGGCAAGCGGAGTGCGGAGGCGCCATGGTGGGCAAGATAGCCAACATTACATGGCTCGAGGGCGCCTTCGTGGAAACCATCAAAGGGTGGCAATCAGGGTGGTTCTACATCACCGAGCCGCGTGACCCTGAATGGGCAGCGGCCCCCGAATTCCGATCTGGCATCCCCACACGGCTCACCTCATCGAAAGAGACGGGCCTATCGTGGGGTAATTCGGCAGAGGTGACCGGACTTCAAACCTGCGTCAAAGACCTGATCGACAGGAAGGTTAAACTCGTTACCGTAGTCCAGGTCATGCTCTTCCATCGGATCCTCCCGTGTCAACGACGGGCTTTTAATCTGTGGGAATTCGACCCGGCCCAGCACCAAACTCTGTCCAGGCTCTTCGACACAATGCACGAAGATGCATGGAAGGTGTTTTTCAAGGGCACCGAGGTTCACCCTCCCATTACCGAGGATCATGGATTCTGCGCGAAGCGTCAAGACAGCGCGGTAAGCTCAATTTTCCCATTACGGGGCATTTGTTTTCCATAGTTTAACTCTATGGGGGATCTAAACTCCCATCCCTTTAACAGGACTGGCAGAAGAAGGCCGGATAGATCAACTGTCCGACTCCTTTGCCCGAAGACCTAGCGGACGCGCGTTTGACAAAGCTGCTGGTTCCGTCACCCCATGTGGTGCCGGAGAAGAAGGCCAAGAAGAAGGCCATGGGGACTCGAAAGAGTTCCTGACGCCTGGTGGTGTCGGATTCATCGCCCGACGACCCCGAAGCGCCCTCCGCCTCCGAAGACGAGGAGGAGGAAGAAGAAGCCTCTCCCCCTTCAGCGGGGGGAGGAAAGAAAAGGAAGGCCGCCCCAACTGGGGAGGCCGGAGGGTCCAAGAAGGGGAGGACCCTTCTATCGGACTACGCCTCCGACGCCGAAGATAGCGGAGAGGAATGGCCATCTAGGGTCAAGCCCCTGGCAAAATCGTAAGTATCCGGATACCAGAATAACTTATGACGTTCCTCTATTGTACAGTACCTTCTGATTCCAAATTAAATTATGCAGCCCGCCCAAGGCTCAGCTCGGCAATTCATCGAGCGGCTTCCTGGAGTCGTCGGATGTGAATAGCGCTTCACTCCCACGGCCTCCTCCACTCGCCCTACGGACGATGCCGAGGTGGTGTCCCAAAAGAGACTAAACCAGGAGGAGGTGGTCCTTGAGGCGTCGCAAGGCGACCTCCCGGACTCCAGGCCCAAAGGGGATGAAGCCCCAGAGGGATCTAAGTCCGGCCCTGGACCGGACACCGCTCCGAAACCTTCAGTGGTTCCGGAGTCCGGCAGGCGGCCCGTTCGCAAGAAGGGCAAGCCTACGACGCTGGCGGTCTCCGTCCAACTGGAGGCGCCGGACAATTTGCTGGAGGTGCTTAACGACGCCTCCATCAACGAGGAGCACCGCACTGTTATGAGTGCGGTGATTCAAAAGGTTCAGTCCGCCAAGAGCGGGCTGACAGAAGCCTGTACCAGCCTTCTAACAGGCTTTCAGGTATGTGTTTAAAACATATAAAAATGTTACCGCATAGACAGTAGCCCCTGATGCTCAGTTTGGTGTTCGGAAGGAAAAGCCGGACTGAGGATCTAAAAAAAGATATACGCAGGAGTCTAACATAAATATGTCAATATGGGAATGCAGGATGCGCTGCTGACCTCTGCCGCACTGACTGTGGAGGTTGATGCATTGAAGCAGAGCCTCGAGCGGTTCGAGAACAAGCTCGGCCGTGCCAAGAAGCAGCTCGAGGACAAGGAAGGTATGTAATACCTTATGTAAGTATATAAAAATACCTGGTTGCGAATAATGACAGGACCAACGTGAATGTTGCAGGGGCCACATCCGAGGCGGCGACCCTGAAGGAAGCGCTGTCCAAGGCCAAAGACAATGCGGCCATGGAGCGCACTGAGCGAGAAAAGCAAGAGGCGCGGGTGGCGGAGGTGCGGCAAGAGCTCGATGTTCTTGTAAAAAAACATGAGAGGTTAGAGCTTGACTCGAGAGTCCGAGCTTGCCTCGGCACTTGAAAGCGCCAAATCTGCCAAGGCCGAAGCCCAAAAAGCCCTCCAGGAAATTGAGGCGATGAAAAGGATTGCGGCGGGTAAGGCATTCTTTATGCAAAGCAAGCATGTGAAAGTAAATTAACTGTTACTTACCCGAATCCGGAGCTCTCTAGGAGCATTCGCAGATCTGCCCCGCAGTGTATCCGACGCCGCCGCATTCTACCGGGCCGAGGAAGGAAGCTCGACGGAGAAGGTGTTCTGGTCCCAGTATGCTGAGGCCGAATCCCTGGTGCCCCTGAGCGACCAGCTGAAGCAGCTGGTCGAGCTTCATAAGGCAGCCGAACAGGCCATGAAGGGCCTGATAGGCCGGATGTGGCCTGGGGAGGCCATGCCTTTGAGCTACTTTGGGCTGGTGCGGCGGCTGGTGGATGCCTATCCACGACTTGAAGTCATCAAGCGCTCCGTGTGCATCGAGGGCGCCCGTAGGGCTTTTGCCCGTGCTAAAGTGCACTGGGGCAAGCTAGATGCTGAGAAGCTGGTGAAGGATGGGCCACCGGAGGGGAAGGAGCATCGCCGGCCAGAGATGTATTATGAGGGCGTCCTGAAGGGTGCCCGTCTTGTAGTGAATGAATGTACCGGGGATGTAATTTTTGAGTAAACTCGCTCGTGTTTATCCTGTGCGCTGAAAACTTGTTCATATGCGCTAAGCAACGCTTTTTGAATTTAAAATATTACCTTCTGTGCGGCCGTTTATGAAATCTGAGAGATGCAAGTCGTCGGCTTCTACCCCCATGCCACGAGTGTTGGAGTGTTCGGGATAAACCTGAGCGCTCTTGTTCCCATTCTTGGGTCCATCTAGGGAGGCGCTCAGCACAACGAACAAGGCCATCAGACTTATAATGCTTTATCACTCTCACTTAGCCATACAATTCTATAGTTTTAAATTTCGGCGAAGCCCCTAGCATTCAGAAGACCGAGTTCGGGGCGCTATCCACGCCTAGGCCGGATAAATCCGGCTCCTTGCTCTAAGCGGCATAAGTCTTTAGGGACTCGAAAAACCTCTCGAACAGCGACCGGTCTCTCGCCCTATCATGATTGTCAGTTTTAGCTTTCTCTACTGAGGTGTTAACCCAGCTCAACTGGGGCACAATCGCAGTAGTTCTCCCAGCGCTACCTTAGTCGACATTGCGGAATGTAAGGTACCAAAACATGGGAGCCGGGCAAACCCAACTATTGACCCAAGACATGATTCAGAGCCGATGCATATAATGCTATAAGTTCGGGGTGCCGCACTCATGAGAGTGTTCGGTCTTCTCACACTGTATTATGGGGTACTTAAGCCCCTGGTGTATTGGCCATACCAAAGTGTACGGTTGCATAATGTCAGGACTGAACATGTATATATAAAAATAAATGAATACAATAACAGGCAAAAGCTATGTATTGTTTATTAAAAAGGGGCTGCTATGAGAGTAGGATGATACAAATAGTGTAATACGCAAGAGATGGGATTATTTGACATGTCCCCCCCAGGGGCAAGCTGCGAGACTTTAAGTAAGACAGGTATTTAGCTTGTTATAGAGACCACCTGGACATTTGACATGGCTTGTTGTCCACATATCTGTTGCATCGTGTGTTCGGCGATTGTATTGCCGGACAGGCCTTCCAAATAGTGAAGTCCTGAAAGTATAAAAAAAGAAGAAGAAATGGCAAAATCGGGAGCCCCTAGTGCGGTTGAGCCGCATTATGGGCGTGCCGTGGTTGTGCCCCTCCCCTTATGCCCATGGTTTTTCCAGAGTGTAGTTATGTACGCGTGGTACTGCTATCGCAATCTCGCGAGGGCTGGGGTTGGGGCCGCACTGCTATGCATGCTCGGAATGTGCCAGCCAGTTTTGTTGTAGGTTACTTCGGGCGCGCTTGACGTTGTCCGGACGTTTAACAGCTGAATTGGAGAATGGCCTTAAGAGGCTACTTTGTACTTCCGCCGCCAGGGCCGCCGTGTGCTCCTCTGTTCGGAGAGAGCGTTCGGTGTTTCCATTGACCGTAATGACTTCGCGAGGGCCTGGCATCTTGAGCTTGAGATATGCGTAGTGCGGCACCGCATGAAATTTTGCGAATGCGGCTCGCCAGAGCAGGGCGTGATAGCCACTGCGGAACGGGACTATGTCGAAGATTAACTCTTCGCTTCGGAAATTATCCGGGGATCCGAAGACCACTTCGTGTGTAACTGAGCCTGTACAGCTGGCTTCTACACCTGGTATGACGCCTTTAAAGGTCGTCTTTGCGGGTTTGATCCTTGAGGGATCTATACCCATTTTTCGCACTGTATCATGATAAAGCAGGTTCAGGCTGCTTCCGCCGTCCATGAGGACTCTAGTGAGGTGAAATCCGTCAATGATTGGGTCTAGTACCAATGCGGCGAATCCGCCGTGACGAATGCTAGTGGGGTGGTCCCTTCGATCAAAAGAGATCGGGCAGTAGGACCATATGTTGAACTTTGGGGCGACTGGCTCCAACGCATAGACGTCCTTGAGAGCATGCTTCTGCTCCCTTTTGGGGATATGGGTTGCGTATATCATGTTCACCGTCCGCACTTGCGAGGGGAAGCCCTTCTGTCCTTTGTTGTTTGGCGGCCGGGGCTCCTCCTCGTCATCGCTATGCAGCCCCTTGTCTCTGTTTTTGGCACTTAACTTGCCTGCCTGCTTGAACACCCAACAATCCCTGTTGGTGTGATTGGCTAAATGTTTGGGGGTGCCGTGTATTTGGCACGAGCGATCGAGTATCCGGTCTAAACTGGATGGGCCCAGAGGATTTCTTTTGAATGGCTTCTTCCGCTGACCGGGTTTAGAGCCTCTGAATCCGGCATTAACTGTCGTATCCTCAGTATTATCGCCGTTAATGCGGCGTTTGTGCTTGTTACGACGTGACCTGCCATTGTTGTCCTTGGTATCTGAGTTACCAGGGCTCTTGGTCATGTTATTGCTACGAGCTAGCCAACTGTCTTCTCCCGCGCAAAAGCGGGTCATGAGTGTCGTGAGGGGTGCCATAGATTTCGGGTTTTCCTGTCCTAGGTCCCGGGCGAGCCATTCGTCTCGGATGTTGTGCCTAAAGGCTGCAAGAGCCTCTACGTCTGGAAAGTCGACTATTTGATTTTTCTTGGTTAGGAACCGCGTCGAGAATTGTCTGGCCGATTCCTCTGGCTGCTGAATTACGTGGCTTAGGTCATCGGCGTCTGGTGGTCGCACATAAGTGCCCTAGAAGTTGTCAAGGAATGCGGATTCCAGGTCCTCCCAGCAACTAATTGACTCTACTGGCAAGCTGTTAAGCCAATGCCGAGCTGGTCCTTTAAGCTTGAGCGGGAGGTATTTGATGGCGTGTAGATCATCACCACGGGCCATGTGGATATGAAGGAGATAATCCTCGATCCATACCGCAGGATCTGTTGTGCCATTGTATGATTCGATATTTACGGGTTTAAACCCTCGGGGATTTGATGATCCATTACTTTGTCTGTGAAGCATAGTGGGTGTGCGGCGCCTCTGTACTGGGCTATATCGCGACGTAGCTCGGATGAGCTTTGTCTGTTGTGTTCGGCCTGGCCGTATTTGTCATATCCGGCGTGACGGTTATCGTCACATGACGTGGGGCGCCCACGTGATCCGTAGATTGATCTTGTTTGCCTTGCCTTATCCTCCAATATGTCTCGCAGGTCTGGTGCGTTTCCCCGTGCTCTGGTATTTTTTGAGCGGCGCCGGGGTGCCCATTGAGTTGAGGGCCGAAAGGCCTCTATCGCAGCCACGGGGTGGCCGATCGGCCGCATCATACGCTGGTGATGTAGGTTTAGTTTCTTCCTCCTCTAGTTGGGGTAGCAGCCTACGCTTTGGGTAGCTCTTGGAGGGGCATTTGAGTTTATACTCTTCGGCCGCCAGGACTTCAGTCCATCTGTCGGCTAGCAAATCTTGGTCAGGTCAGAGCTGCTGCTGTTTTTTCTTGAGGCTACTTGCCGTGGCCATAAGCCTGCGTTTGAAACGCTCTTGTTCGACGGGATCCTCTGGCACGACAAATTCGTCGTCGTCGAGGCTTGCCTCATCTTCGGAGGGAGGCATATAATTGTCGTCCTTGACCTCCCTGTCTGCCGCTCTCTCATGAGGGCTGGCTTCTCCGTCCTTCTGCGCTGAATCCTGCTGGAGGGGGTTGTCTTCGGCACTGTCCGGGGTGTTGTTACCTCCAATGCCAAACTCTCCGTTTTTGCTTTGGCGGGATTTAGAGCGGCGCCACTGACGCCGGCGCTTAGGTTGTTTCTTGGAGGGGTCATCCTCCATTTTTTCATCGTCATTCCCTGCTTTTGGGGTGTCCACCATGTATGTGTCATATGACGAGGTGGTTTTCCAGTGCCCTATAGGTGCTGGTTCTTGGTCGTCTCCTTCATCGGCGTCCATACCGTCGATGTCTTCGGAGTCGAAGTCGAGCATGTCAGTTAAATCATCGACAGTTGCTACGAAGTGGGTGGTGGGTGGGTTTCGAATTTCTTCGTCGTCCGCATCCCAACCTTGCTGACCATAGTCCGGCCAGGGTTCTCCTGACAAAGAGAGGGACTTTAGTGAATTCAGGATGTCGCCAAAGGGCGAGTGCTAAAAGACGTCTGCGGCGGTGAACTCCATGATCGGAGCCCAATTGGGTTCGATCAGAAGGGGTGTGGAAGATTCGGAGTCCGGAAAGGAGTCTGGCACCTTGGAGTCACAAGCCTCACAAAGGACTAGGCTGGTATTCGGCTCGATCACCGTAGAGATTGCAGCTCCCGGGGTGGCGTCCAACCGTCCGTCCCCGACTGGCGCGGTCGGCTCCGAGCTAAGGGTCAGAGTGGACACCTGAGCGGCGCTCTGGGCGCTGTTCGATGGCAGAGCTAGATCATGCCTATCGTGATAGTGCAGCGCGCTCGGCTGTGGCTCAAATCCATCGAAGATCAAGTCCCCACGGATGTCAGCTGTGTAGTTTAAACTTCCAAATCTGACCTGATGGCCAGGGGCGTAGCTTTCGATCTGCTCCAGATGGCCAAGTGAATTGGCCCGCAGTGCGAAGCAGCCGAACACGAAGATCTGTCCGAGGAGAAAAGTCTCACCCTGGACCGCGTCATGGTTGATGATCGAAGAAGCATCAGGCCTAAAGGTGACGGCACAGAGGAACTCTCAATGAAAGCACCAATGTCAGTGTCAAAACCGGCAGATCTCAGGTAGGGGGTCCCGAACTATGCGTCTAGGCGGATGGTAACAGGAGACAAGGGACACTATGTTTTTACCCAGGTTCGGGCCCTCTCGGTGGAGGTAAAACCCTACTCCTGCTTGATTAATATTGATGATATGGGTAGTACAAGAGTTGATCTACCACGAGATAAGAGAGGCTAAACCCTAGAAGCTAGCCTATGGTATGATTGTTGTTCGTCCTATAGACTAAAACTCTCCGGTTTATATAGACACCGGAGAGGGCTAGGGTTACACAGAGTCGGTTACAATGGGAGGAGATCTACATATCGTATCGCCAAGCTTGCCTTCCACACCAAGGAAAGTCCCATCCGGACACGGGACGAAGTCTTCAATCTTGTGTCTTCATAGTCCGACAGTCTGGCCAAAGGTCACGGTCCGGCCATCCGGACACCCCCTAATCCAGGACTCCCTCAGGCAGTATGGTAGATTGAGTGCTTTGGAAACTGCTAAGCTTATCTGGGATAGGCTCTCCAAAGTAAACGAAGGAGTCTCAACTCAACGTGATTCTCATGTTGACGTTCTTCGCAATCTCTTCAACCGCTTCAAAAGACTCGACAATGAAAATGTTCAGCAAACCTTCGATCGCCCCACTGATATCTCAAATGAGATTCAAGCGCTCGGTGCCACTGACATCACCGATCATGAGGTGGTGAAGAAATTGCTGAGATCACTCGATTCGTCATTTGACACTCTGGCACTGATGATTCAAGAGCGTGCTGATTACAAGTCACTAGATCCTGCTGATATCCTCGAGAGGCTAAATACTCATGAGTTCCAGCTTGCTGAGAAGAGAGATCTCTATGGTTCAAGCTATGGCAGAACACGTGCCCTGAAGGCCAAGGCTGTCACATCCCTAGAACTGGTTTGCCCTAGCCTAGCCCCTCATGTGTGCATCATGTTTAAATTTCAATGAATTTGAAATGGGGATTTCCCAAACCCTAGTATCAAAGGACTCCACTAGGTTCAACTAAAATATTCTCAGTGAATCCAAATGACTTTCAAAAATGTTCATCATTTCTGGAAAATGCTGGAAACATTAACCAGAGGTGGTGCACCTTTTCCCATGTCATATTTGGGCTCTGGATTAAATCATATGCTATTTGCAATTGGCCATTTAAATGTTATATAATAATTTAAATGCTCAATTAATTCTGAACTTAAGTGAGGGTTGTTGGGAATATTCCAAATAGAGCCCACAATTATTTTCAGGATTTTTGAAAATGTTTTGGTATTTTAAATAAAGCCCAGAAGTTACAGAATAATAGAAATAGAAAACAGAAATAAAAGGTAGAAAGAGAGAGACTTACCTGGACCTACCTACTATGCAACCCACCTGGCCGGCCCAGCTGGCAGCCCAGCCAACTAGCCCAGCCCACCACTGCCTCCTTCCCTGTCGTCTTCCTCCTGTGCCAGGAGGACGCGCGTGTGGCCGACGCGCGCGCCCACGCGCCCCGGCCACCTCCTGCTTGCCGCTCCCCCTCGACGCCCTAGCCGTCCCCGGCAACGCCACGCACCCTTCTGGACCTCTCTCACTCTCTCCCGTGCTTCTCCCCTCCTCTGCTCTCTTTCCCTCTCACGCCTGAGCGCAACCACCGCCGCCGCCCATAGTTGCCGCGGCCACCGCTTCCTCCTCGCCCGTCTGACGTGCCCGAGAGCTCCACCTCCGCCTTCTACGCCTCCTCGACGAGCCAAGAAACCGGGGACGCGCCGTATCGCCACATCGACATCATCTTCAACCTCGGGCACCACCCATTGCCGTCGCCGATACGTCGTCCACAACCCATCCCCGAGCCCGCTGAGACCACCGTCCGACTCCCTGTGAGCTCCTCCGTCGCTACCCACTCTTCCCCGCGTCGATTACTTGTCATAGCCGCCGCCCCCTTGCTAACAGCAGCCGTCACCGCACGGGCTCGTCGTCGGCGAAGCCCCGATGACCATTTGGTCACGGGCGTGCATCCGTTGTGCTCGCCGTGACTTGTAGAGCATCGCTAGCGCCTTGCCTCGCTCCTTCGCATACCGTAGCCACGTCCCCGTGCGCACCCAAACTCCGGCGGCCGCAAAAGAGCTCGCCGCCGTCAACTCCGGCCACCCCAGCTACTGCCGCTTGTTGCTTTGGATGAGCCTCACTCCCAGGAACCCGTAGGAGCAAACCACGCGTCGAATTGTGCTCCATAGCGAGCACACGGTGCATCTCCGCCGTCGGCCATGGTCGTCGCCGGCGAAACTCCAGTGGCTGACGTGGCACGATTAGTTTAGGTACTAATCACATTTAGTTAGTGTTCTATGTCGTTGACACATGGGCCCCACGCCCTAATTAAACCCGGGTTTTATTTCCTGTTTAGTTAAGATTAACTCAGCGGGACCCACGCGTCAGAGTTGACCCTGCTGACGTGGCCGTAGACCTGGCCCACCTGTCAGCGAGCTAAACAGCCCTGTGTCACTGACGTGTGGTCCCACATGTCAGGTTTGACCTGGACCGCCCTGTTGACTCGCTGATGTCACCCTGACACAGTGATGACGAAATAAACCCTTTTGTGGATTTTAAATAAATCTAAACGATTTATTTATTTCAGAAAATAGTTAAAACTTCTAAAATTCATAGAAATTCAACCCTAACTCCAAATGAAATAAGTTATATATGAAAAATGATCAAAAAAACCCAATCTATCCATCTGTACCATTTTCATACATATTGGAACAACTTAAAGTTGCTGTTTAGGACAATTCAATTAGTTGGCATTTAAGAAAGCACATATCGAGTTTGAATTTGAACCTAGTGTTCAAACCCACTCCATTTAACTTGTTGCTAGTTGCATTAGGCCAATCAACAGCATATTGCCATGTCATGATCATGCATCATATTGTGCATTGCATTGATTGTGTTTCCTTCTGTGTTGCCGGTACTTGTCCCCTTTCAATAGATGTGATACCGACGATGAGATTGATGACACCGATGAAGAGCTATACTATCTTCAGAAGTGCCAGGCAAGCAAAAACCCCTTGTTCATTCCGATACAATCCCACTCTCTCGCTCCTACTCTCTTTTACTACATGAGGACAACAATGATTCATCTGTTACTTGTTGCGTTAGTTGAACCCGTTATCCTCTGCATGACCTGTCATTGCCACAGTAAATAGATGAAACCCACTAGCATGAGTAGGAATTGTTTGAGCCCTGTTGTGCCTACTCATTCATGCTTGTTTGTCATGCCTGCTATTGCTTAGAGTTGAGTCAGTTCTGATTCATCGGGGATGAATCAGAGGTGTGTGAACATGTCCTACTGTGTGTGAGCTAAGTGTGTGAACACGATTTGGTAAAGGTAGCGGTGAGAGGCCATGTGTCATAGCCCTAGAGCTTGCTTGTAACTAGTGGCATTGCATCCATGCATCATGTTTAAATTCAAATGAAATTTGAATTGAGGAATTTTCAAAAGCCTCATGAAATATCTAAAAATAACCAACATTTAAATCTTCTCAAATGAGTCCAAGAAAATGTTCCTGTTATTCTTTAGAAATGTTGGTAAGAGGTAAAATTCAAACCAATATTTTTGGAGTCACAGAAATATTTATTTTGGCCATTTGAATTAATCCAATAACTATTTGCTTTGGATTTATATTTAATATATATTAAATATGACTCCAATTATTCTGGAAGTTTGTGAGTGGCTTTGTATATATTTTAGCAAACCACATAAAAACCTACATAATTTATTAAAATGATTTAGTTGCTAAACTAAATCAAAAAAGAGGAAGAAAAAAAATAGAAAACAATAAGTAAAAGGAAAGAGCAGAAGGACTACCTGGCGCTCACCTCTCAGCCCACCTGGCCCAACTCCAGCTGGCGGCCCAGCCCGCCACCGCTACCCCCCCCCTGTCGCCTTCCTCCTCTGCCAGGAGGACGCGCGTGCGGCCGACACGCGAACGCACGCGCCCGGCCACCTCCTCCCTCCTAGCCTGCCTGGCTCCCCCTCGTCGCGCCTAGATGACGCTAGCGCGACCCCCTGGACCCCCTCGCTCTCTCCCTCTCCCTCGTTTCTCTCCTCTGCTTCCTCTCTCTCACTCGCCCGAACGCAGTCGTCGCCGCCGACGAGCTCCCTCACGGCCACCGCCACCGCCTCGCCTTCCCGACGCCTCCCAAAGCTCCGCCACCTCGCTCCCTACCTCCTCACTGAGCCACACGACCGGAAGGGCCCCAAAGCGCCGCCCCGATGCTTTTCTCCTCCTCGGCCGCCGGAGATCCGCCTCGCCGCCCCGCTCGCTCCGATGCATCCCCGAGCTCGCCGTTCGCCTCGTCGCAACCGTCGTGAGCTCCTGCTCCTGCTCCCCCTGTCTGCTCCCTCTCTCGCACGCCGTAGCTGCCGCACCACATCCAACCGCACGCGTCGCCGCCCGCACTCGTTGCCGGTGATGCTCCGGTGACCATTTGGTCCCGGGAATGCGCCCAACACGCTCCCCGCATCGCGTAGAGCCTCCGTGGCACCTCGCCGCGCTCGTTTGCGCACCGCAGCCCCATCCCCACTTGCACCCGAGCTTCGGCCGCCGCCGAGCTCGTCGCCGGCACCACTCCGGCCACTCCTCGGCCGCGCCACCACCACAGTTGGATGCGGACGAGCGTCC
>NC_057801.1:346168538-346205620 GCF_018294505.1 Triticum aestivum
AGCGTCCGCATCCCGAAGTTGTGCTCCGCGCGCCAAACCGAGCCCTGTGGGCAAAACCCGAGGCTCGCCACCGCGGCTGGCCTCGCCGGCGTCAAGCCGCCGGTGGGTTTGACCCACTTTGACCACGGCAGGACCCCCCCCCCCCCTGTGTCCATGACAGGTGGGGCCGGCCTGTTAATTAGGTTAGGATTAGTGTTAACTAAAAATTAGTTAGACTAATTACACTGACACGCGGGACCCACTGTCAGGTTTGACCCGAGGCAGCCCTGTTGACTCTGCTGAGGTCAGCATGACGCCATGCTGATGCAATATTCCTTTTCTGGAATTTAGTTTATTTTATAAATAATCAGGAAATTCCAGAAATAGCTAAAACTTCAATAAATCATAGAAAATCAACCGTAAGTCAGAATGAAATAATTTATATATGAAAAATTATCAGAAAAATTCAAGGAATCCATCTGTACCATTTTCATGCATGTTTGAACAATTTTTGTCCTCTGTTTTGGACAAAACAAATAAAGGGCATTTAAATAATCATATATGGAGTTGGAGTTTGAATCATGTATTCAAACCAACTTCATTTAAATCATAGCTAGGTGCATTAGCTCAAAACACATTCATATTGCCATGTCATAGCATGCATCATATTGTGCATTGCATTGATCGTGTTTCTTCTGTGTTTGCCGGTGTTGTTCCCCCTCGGTAGACGTTGTACCGACGATGTGATCGTTGACACTGATGAAGACTCAATGTTATCTTCAGAAGTGCCAGGCAAGCAAAACCCCCTTGTTCATTCCGATACAATCCTACTCTCTCGCGCTGCTCTCTTTTACTGCATTAGGACAACAACGAGTCATTTGTTACTTGCTGCGGTAGCTGAACCCCTTTATCCTCTGCATGACCTGTCATTGCCACAGTAAATAGATGAAACCCACTAGTATGAGTAGGAATTGTTTGAGCCATGTTGTGCCTACTCATTCATGTTTGTTTGTCATGCCTGCTACTGCTTAGAGTTGAGTCAGGTCTGATTCATCAGGAATGAATCAGAGGTGTGTGAACATGTCCTACTGTGTGTGAGCTAAGTGTGTGAACACGATTTGGTAAAAGGTATCGGTGAGAGGCCATGTAGGAGTACATGGTGGGTTGTCTCATTGAAGCCGTCCTTAGGAACTGAGTTCTGTGTTTGTGATCCATGAAACAGTTACTACCACGCATTGGGCCCGAAACCAATGGACCCTCTCGGCTTCTTAATCACCCTTGTCCTCTGTCCAGGAGTTGCAAGTAGTTTCTGGTGTTTGTAGTATGCTGGAGGCCGTGGGCAGCGCTGACCGGAGGGGTGGGCTGTGATGCGGTAGGCACGTGGCACGGTGTACCGAGCGCCCGTTTGGTGTCTCGGGAACCCTGCACACATCGTTTGGGGCTGTGAGCGAAACTCCGGCCGGATCTCCTCGCGGATGGAACCCGAATAGGCGATAAACCTGGACTAGAGACTTGAGTGTTTAGGCAGGCCGTGGCCGACACCCACGTTGGGCTTCCGCTTGAAGGTTGCTGAGTACATGTCGTGTAAACGGCGGTAAGTGGTGAGAGCGTGTGTGAAGAAGTACACCCCTGCAGGGTTAACATCATCTATTCGAATAGTCGTGTCCACGGAAAAGGACTTCTGGGTTGCCTGTACAGTTCATAGACAAGTGAAAGTGGATACCCTAAAATACGCAAGATAAGCGTGAGTGCTATGGATGGCTTTCTCGTAGGGAGACGGGAGCGGATCCATAGTGGTGTAATGATATGGTGAATATGTGGACTCGTGTGCGCCACCTCAAAAGAGTTACTTGCAGTCGTAGTTTAGGTTAGCCACCGAGTCAAAGCTGGCTTGCTGCAGTTAAACTCCACCATCCCCTTTGTTGATAATGGTGCATATGTAGTTAGTTCTGATGTAAGTCTTGCTGGGTACATTTGTACTCACGTTTGCCTATTTTATGTTTTTGCAGAGAGACGTCAGTCTCGCTAGTAGTTCCGCGTGGTCTTCGACGTTTAGCTTGATACCTCAGCTACGATCTTGTGCCCTCGGCAGGATCTGGTAGATAGTCAGGCTTCTCAGCCTCTTTCATTTGTAGATGTCTGTACTCAGACATATTAGCTTCTGCTTGTGTTCTGATTTGTATGCTCTGAATGTTGGGTCATGAGACCCCTGTTTGTAATATCTCGCTCCTCGGACCCTATTGAATAAATACTAGAGTCGTAGAGTCATGTTGTGATGCCATGTTGTATTTGCACATATCGAGCATATTGTGTGTATGTTATTGAAATGCTTGGTATGTGTGGGATCTGACTATCTAGTTGTTTATCTTTAGTAGCCTCTCTTACCGGGAAATGTCTCCTAGTGTTTCCACCGAGCCATGGTAGCTTGCTACTGCTCCGGAACACTTAGGCTGGCCGGCATGTGACCTTCTTCGTTCCTGTGTCTGTCCCTTCGGGGAAATGTCACGCGATGAATACCGGAGTCCTGTTAGCCCGCTACAGCCCGATTCACTGGAGTCCTGCTAGCCCAGTGCTACAGCCTGGATTCACCCGCTGATGACCGACACGTTCAATGCTGGGTCATGGATGCCTGTCCCTGTAAGTTTGTGCCACTTTGGGTTTATGACTAGCCATGTCAGCCCGGGCTCCTTATCATATGGATGCTAGCGACACTATCATATACGTGTGCCAAAAGGCGCAAACGGTCCCGGAAAAAGGTAAGGCGACACCCGTGGGAATACCGTGCGTGAGGCCGCAAAGTGATATGAGGTGTTACATGCTAGATCGATGTGGCATTGAGTCAGGGTCCTGACAGCGTTGGTATCAGAGCTTGACTGCCTGTATGATTACCAAGCCAAACTGGTCGAAGTTGAGTCTAGAAATTCTTTAGTTATATAAGGGAATTGATTGTGGGATGGAACGTAAGGCTCTTTTTACTCCTTATACCTTATGCCCTTCTGATCTGAGTCATCTTCTCTTCTACGGGGATTAAGAACTAGGCCTTCTCATCCATCTATCAGGATGACGTGTTACTAATCCATAGACCTATAGAATTGTTAGTTTTAAATCTCAGTTCAGCCTTTGCTAATTCTGTATGTTAACTGTTGATCTCGAAACCTTGGTATTGTGCTTCTGAGTGGCTATGCCACCATTTCTGTAGTATGTCTCCAAACTTTTGACATTTACAGCCGTTATGTTGTCCGAGTCATCCCAGGTTTCCAAAATAGTCTGAAGCATTTGCAAAATCCCTTCCTTCTATTTTGATGTTCCTTTGGGCCAGGTTAATCACACTAATTGCTGAGTTGAGGTATTCTTTTACCTCGACATATATGTTGGAATTATCATTATGACCCTAGGTGTCCTAGGGGATCATCTAGTAATCTAGCCATGATTTGTGTCCCAGTGTGATGATTCTGGCCTTTATTCTCGAAAGCATCCCGTGATGCTACTTAGTTGTAGGTATTCTATTCCTGGGTTCTTGAACCCGAGATTCACTCTACTTACTTCATGTTGATAGTGTTTGCTAGCTCCTTTAGGATATTAGTAACTTTGCGATAGTCCTCGAGGTCCGTGGTATTTCTTTCTTCCAAATACTATGAACCGCTTATGGCAGATGTTTATTGGATCAAAAGATCACAATTAGAGTATTCTTGAGGAGTTCTCCATTCATAAATCGTGACTCTGCCAGTCCTACCTCTCTGCATGGGTTATCCGGAAGAAACATGTTGAACTTGGTTCGACATACTAATCTATGCATCCACAACTCAGAAAATTATATGTTCTTGAGTTGTCCCTCTTAGTTGTCTTCTGACCCTCGTCTATCATTTGATAGTCAAGAGTATGCGTGCATTTCTATTACTCTTGTGGTCCGTCAAGCCATTCTATTCCGGAATAACTAGGAGAAACAAACTCCAGTACCTTGTCCATTTCCAGGATTGGGTCAAAGCAGTCGTACTCCACAGATCAAATTGCTAATCCAGCTTTTGTTCTGCTCTACCTTGGAGTATTACCATCGTTATATTGGGATTGTTATAGGAATTGCACACCATCCTATGAACTCTTGGTACAGTGATACTTCTTGCCATCATTGTTCATTCCTCGGTTCCTGTGTTATTGTAACCGGAATACCGACAAATGAATTGTGATGTGCGAAATCAATACTCCTAGCAACCTCGTTGCTTGGTAGTTAAAGGACAATAATTTCATTCTTAGCGTGTTGGTTTTTGAATCATCCTTCTAAGACTGATCGTGCTACCTAGTCCTTATTTCGGTGCACCCTTCGATTGATGAGTTAGGATCTTGTCAAGTCCTCACTCATTTGATCATATCGTCTTGCCCTCAAAAGCGAGATTGTTCTCGAGCTTAGTAACATACCGGTGGTTCGTGATTTTCCGAATATCTTCTCAGAAGTATTACCAGGTTGTCCCCTGACTGTTATGTTGAGCTCGTGATCAAGTTGGTTTCTTGTGAACCACCCTCTCTCCAAGAATCGGTATTAGATATCCTTGAGCTAGTTGGTTAAGCTAGACAACAACTTGGAGAGTTGGAAGATAAAAGCTTTCCTGACTTAGTTCGTTCCAAAGGGATATTCTTGTGTAGTGTGTGTTGAAGAAAGATGATATCTTCATCGATTGGTCCCTGTGATCAGTTGCTGGACCTATTGTCTTATCAATCCTTTGAGTGTGGGCTATCGTCAAATCAAATCAGTACCAACGATGCTCGTAATGTTGTCTTACTCATGGTTGATCCCTCGAGCATACACCATTACATCTTTGGTCTGACCAATGCTATCACCGTGTTCACATGATGGTGGAAGTCCAGTGATATGGAAATTCTGATGAGTTGCTGTTGAGCCCATCAGTAGCATTTTGTCTCCCCCCATGAATCATGTTGAACATCAACCTAGTGTTGAAAATTTTGTAAGCAATGCCTTCGTGCTCCGTTCATGAAGCCTATGTTTGGATGAAAGTAGTGACTTCCTCTAATTCATGTGCATCTGATGTAAGTTGCCGCCATGAATTCGAGGAAGATTGTTTTGTTTCCTTTGGAATCATCCCAAATCAGTCATGCACACGTGCGAAGTATTCTGTAGTCTGGAGGCTTGCAACCTTCATTCTATATGTGTCCATAGCACACTAAGCCACTGATTGACTTGTTCAAGGAAAAGAAGTCTATGCTTGGGATCTAATCCATGGACTTGCGTAAAGACTTCGATATCCTTGATTATGGTTCCCCACCTGAACTCGGTAGTGTTTTATGATAAGACTACTATGTGGTCATTCTTGTCTTGGACAACATGTTCACATGTTAGTAGCAGAACCAGCTCATGTTTTGGAGCTTACTATCGTAGTTCATTCCCGAGAATCTCGCAACATCTTCTCGTCGATCTGTGTTGCAAACTTTCATTTTCTTCTAGACTCGATGAGTCTGGAATATCCTAACACCAACCAGATCTGAATCTCAGGCAGATATGATGGTTTGGAACATTTCCCAAGAACTATAATATTGGTCTCGCGATAACCGGTAAAGTGGATGTCGTGGCCAACACACCCAGCCGGAAGACCTGTTATTATAATATCTTGATTGAGGAAGTTGGCCACCTCCCAATAAGGACTTCATAGGATTTACTCCCTAGTTATGCCTTATGATTTTTGTGTTTCCGAAGCCCGACCTTTACTTGATGTCCTAGATATCAACCCAGTTTAATAAATGGGTTGCGCTAGCACACCAAGGAGAACATTAGAAGTGGAGTGCTAAATGTCTCTCGGTCGATCATCCAGATTTTATTTCCTTGGCCCCGCCAAGGGTGAAATCTGAGAAAGTGTTATCTTCCTTTGCATCTGCATCATCCATCATCATTCATCATGGTAGCCAGTTGTGTTGCCAGGATCCTTGACACGGATATTGGTAAAATCTTGATGATTATGGAAATGCTCAAGTTCTTGAGAGCACGCGCAAGTGCTAGGTTTGATCGTCGGCATTACTGTATAGTGCTCTCAGTTTCCTCGGCAATGCTATGACCTTTTCAAACAGTGAATTCACTCTCTATTGTTGGGTTCTTCCCCAGTTACCAGAATCATTCCCAGCATTTGCATTTTGTTCCCAGCTTGCACCGCCAATGTGCCATTCTACCATGGGTCTCTTCCATTTCCGGTGGTAAGAAAATTCATCCATTACGTTGTCTTCAACAAGGTAATCCACATCATCCAAGTCCGAGTATGCCATTCTACCGACCCCCTCCAAACGATCGCTCGAGAATTGCCTTAGGCTGGTTCAAAGAGTTTCAATGATCTCTGAATCAAAGGAAATTCTTTTTGCCACTTAAGGGGATATATCTACGAGTCACCATCCCTCAGGTGTCTCGATATGGTATCATGGCAACCCAACTCCTCGCTGCATTGACAACCGATTACCACCGTCTTAAGTGTGAAATTGTTGTCTACCTAGTGAACCTTCATCATCTGCTTCACTCCATTCCTATGGATGTGTGCTTCGTCTCTCAGCTCGAGAGATGTTGCTATGTCTCATTCCGTGGGTTAATCCTGAGTTGTTCGACCTTCGAGAAGAACGATTCTTTTGGGGTTTTTCCTTCCTCTCGTTGTCATGATAGTTGGAGTTCTCAGAGCAAGACTTCAAGACAATGATGGTGATCAAATCAACTCCCCTATGAAGTGCAACCTGGATCGTAAAGATTGTGTTAGTTGTGTCCCCCCCTTCATCTTACCCTACGCTTGAATCTCGGGACGAGATTTTTGTTTAGTGGGGGTGAGTTGTCACAGCCCTAGAGCTTGCTTGTAACTAGTGGCATTGCATCCATGCATCATGTTTAAATCCAAATGAAATTTGAATTGAGGAATTTTCAAAAGCCTCATGAAACCTCTAAAAATAACCAACATTTAAATCTTCTCAAATGAGTCCAAGAAAATGTTCCTGTTATTCTTTAGAAATGTTGGTAAGAGGTAAAATTCAAACCAATATTTTTGGAGTCACAGAAATATTTATTTTGGCCATTTGAATTAATCCAATAACTATTTGCTTTGGATTTATATTTAATATATATTAAATATGACTCCAATTATTCTAGAAGTTTGTGAGTGGCTTTGTATATATTTTAGCAAGCCACATAAAAACCTACAGAATTTATTAAAATGATTTAGTTGCTAAACTAAATCAAAACAGAGGAAGAAAAAAAATAGAAAACAATAAGTAAAAGGAAAGAGCAGAAGGACTACCTGGCGCTCACCTCTCAGCCCACCTGGCCCAACTCCAGCTGGCAGCCCAGCCCGCCACCGCTACCCCCCCTGTCGCCTTCCTCCTCTGCCAGGAGGACGCGCGTGCGGCCGACGCGCGCACGCACGCGCCCCGGCCACCTCCTCCCTCCTAGCCTGCCTGGCTCCCCCTCGTCGCGCCTAGACGACACCAGCGCGACCCCCTAGACCCCCTCGCTCTCTCCCTCTCCCTCGTTTCTCTCCTCTGCTTCCTCTCTCTCACTCGGCCGAACGCAGCCGTCGCCGCCAACGAGCTCCCTCGCGGCCACCGCCACCGCCTCGCCTTCCCGACGCCTCCCAAAGCTCCGCCACCTCGCTCCCTACCTCCTCAGCGAGCCACACGACCGGAAGGGCCCCAAAGCGCCGCCCCGATGCTTTTCTTCTCCTCGGCCGCCAGAGATCCGCCTCGCTGCCCCGCTCGCTCCGATGCATCCCCGAGCTCGCCGTTCGCCTCGTCGCAACCGCCGTGAGCTCTTGCTCCTGCTCCCCCTCTCCGCTCCCTCTCTCGCACGCCGTAGCTGCCGCACCACATCCAACCGCACGCGCCGCCGCCCACACTCGTCGCCGGTGATGCTCCGATGACCATTTGGTCCCGGGCATGCGCCCAACGCGATCCCCGCATCGCGTAGAGCCTCCGTGGCACCTCGCCGCGCTCGTTTGCGCACCGCAGCCCCATCCCCACTTGCACCCGAGCTTCGGCCGCCGCCGAGCTCGTCGCCGGCACCACTCCGGCCACTCCCCGGCCGCGCCACCACCACAGTTGGATGCGGACGAGCGTCCGCATCCCGAAGCTGTGCTCCGCGCGCCAAACCGAGCCATGTGGGCAAAACCCGAGGCTCGCCACCACGGCTGGCCTCGCCGGCGTCAAGCCGCCGGTGGGTTTGACCCACTTTGACCACGGCGGGACCCGCCCTGTGTCCATGACAGGTGGGGCCGGCCTGTTAATTAGGTTAGGATTAGTGTTAACTAAAAATTAGTTAGACTAATTACACTGACACGCGGGACCCACTGTCAGGTTTGACCCGAGGCAGCCCTGTTGACTCTGCTGAGATCAGCATGACGCCATGCTGATGCAATATTCCTTTTCTGGAATTTAGTTTATTTTATAAATAATCAGGAAATTCCAGAAATAGCTAAAACTTCAATAAATCATAGAAAATCAACCGTAAGTCAGAATGAAATAATTTATATATGAAAAATTATCAGAAAAATTCAAGGAATCCATCTGTACCATTTTCATGCATGTTTGAACAATTTTTGTCCTCTGTTTTGGACAAAACAAATAAAGGGCATTTAAATAATCATATATGGAGTTGGAGTTTGAATCATGTATTCAAACCAACTTCATCTAAATCATAGCTAGGTGCATTAGCTCAAAACACATTCATATTGCCATGTCATAGCATGCATCATATTGTGCATTGCATTGATCGTGTTTCTTCTGTGTTTGCCGGTGTTGTTCCCCCTCGGTAGACGTTGTACCAACGATGTGATCATTGACACTGATGAAGACTCAATGTTATCTTCAGAAGTGCCAGGCAAGCAAAACCCCCTTGTTCATTCCGATACAATCCTACTCTCTCGCCCTACTCTCTTTTACTGCATTAGGACAACAACGAGTCATTTGTTACTTGTTGCGGTAGCTGAATCCCTTTATCCTCTGCATGACCTGTCATTGCCACAGTAAATAGATGAAACCCACTAGTATGAGTAGGAATTGTTTGAGCCCTGTTGTGCCTACTCATTCATGTTTGTTTGTCATGCCTGCTACTGCTTAGAGTTGAGTCAGGTCTGATTCATCGGGAATGAATCAGAGGTGTGTGAACATGTCCTACTGTGTGTGAGCTAAGTGTGTGAACATGATTTGGTAAAAGGTATCAGTGAGAGGCCATGTAGGAGTACATGGTGGGTTGTCTCATTGAAGCCGTCCTTAGGAACTGAGTTCTGTGTTTGTGATCCATGAAACAGTTACTACCACGCATTGGGCCCGAAACCAATGGACCCTCTCGGCTTCTTAATCACCCTTGTCCTCTGTCCAGGAGTTGCAAGTAGTTTCTGGTGTTTGTAGTATGCTGGAGGCCGTGGGCAGCGCTGACCGGAGGGGTGGGCTGTGATGTGGTAGGCACGTGGCACGGTGTACCGAGCGCCCGTTTGGTGTCTCGGGAACCCTACACACATCGTTTGGGGCTGTGAGCGAAACTCCGGCCGGATCTCCTCGCGGATGGAACCTGAATAGGCGATAAACCTGGACTAGAGACTTGAGTGTTTAGGCAGGCCGTGGCCGACACCCACGTTGGGCTTCCGCTTGAAGGTTGCCGAGTACATGTCGTGTAAACGGCGGTAAGTGGTGAGAGCGTGTGTGAAGAAGTACACCCCTGCAGGGTTAACATCATCTATTCGAATAGCCGTGTCCACGGAAAAGGACTTCTAGGTTGCCTGTACAGTTCATAGACAAGTGAAAGTGGATACCCTAAAATACGCAAGATAAGCGTGAGTGCTATGGATGGCTTTCTCGTAGGGAGACGGGAGTGGATCCATAGTGGTGTATTGATATGGTGAATATGTGGACTCATGTGCGCCACCTCAAAAGAGTTACTTGCAGTCGTAGTTTAGGTTAGCCACCGAGTCAAAGCTGGCTTGCTGAAGTTAAACTCCACCATCCCCTTTGTTGATAATGGTGCATATGTAGTTAGTTCTGATGTAAGTCTTGCTGGGTACATTTGTACTCACGTTTTCCTATTTTATGTTTTTGCAGAGAGACGTCAGTCTCGCTAGTAGTTTCGCGTGGTCTTCGATGTTTAGCTTGATACCTCAGCTACGATCTTGTGCCCTCGGCAGGATCTGGTAGATAGTCAGGCTTCTCAGCCTCTTTCATTTGTAGATGTCTGTACTCAGACATATTAGCTTCCGCTTGTGTTTTGATCTGTATGCTCTGAATGTTGGGTCATGAGACCCCTGTTTGTAATATCTCGCTCCTTGGAGCCTATTGAATAAATACTGGAGTCGTAGAGTCATGTTGTGATGCCATGTTGTATTTGCACATATCGAGCATATTGTGTGTATGTTATTGAAATGCTTGGTATGTGTCGGATCTGACTATCTAGTTGTTTATCTTTAGTAGCCTCTCTTACCGGGAAATGTCTCCTAGTGTTTCCACCGAGCCATGGTAGCTTGCTACTGCTCCGGAACACTTAGGTTGGCCGGCATGTGTCCTTCTTCGTTCATGTGTCTGTCCCTTCGGGGAAATGTCACGCGATGAATACCGGAGTCCTGTTAGCCCGCTACAGCCCGGTTCACCGGAGTCCTGCTAGCCCAGTGCTACAGCCTGGATTCACCCGCTGATGACCGACACGTTCGATGCTGGGTCATGGATGCCTGTCCCTGTAAGTTTGTGCCACTTTGGGTTTACGACTAGCCATGTCAGCCCGGGCTCCTTATCATATGGATGCTAGCGACACTATCATATACGTGTGCCAAAAGGCGCAAACGGTCCCGGAAAAAGGTAAGGCGACACCCGTGGGAATACCGTGCGTGAGGCCGCAAAGTGATATCAGGTGTTACATGCTAGATCGATGTGGCATTGAGTCAGGGTCCTGACACCATGTAGGAGTACATGGTGGGTTGTCTCATTGAAGCCGTTCTTAGGAACTGAGTTCTGTGTTTGTGATCCATGAAACAACTACTACCATGCATTGGGCCCTGAAATATGACCCCGCTCGACTTCTTAATCACCCTTGTCCTCTGTCCAGGAGTTGCAAGTAGTTTCTGGTGTTTGTAGTATGCTAGAGGCCGTGCGCAGCACTGACCAGAGGGGTGGGCTGTGATGCGGTAGGCACATGGCCGGGTATACCGGGCGCCCGTTTGGTGTCTCGGAACCCTGTACACATCGTTCGGGGCCGTATGTGGAAACCTCGGCCAGACTCCCTGCGGATGGAACCTAAATAGGCGATAAACCTGGACTAGAGACTTGAGTGTTTAGGTAGGTCGTGGTCTACACCCACGTCGGCTTTCGCTTGAAGTCTGTCGAGCACATGTCGTGTGCAGACGCTAAGTGGTGGAAACATGTATGAAGAAGTACACCCCTGCAGGGTTAACATCATCTATTCGAATAGCCGTGTCCGCGGTAAAGGACTTCTGGGTTGCCTATAACAGTTCATAGACAAGTGAAAGTGGATACTTTAAAATGCGCAAGATAAGCGTGAGTGCTATGGATGGCGTTCTCGTAGGGAGACGGGAGCGGATCCATAGTGGTGTATTGGTTGGTGAATATGTGGAATCTTGTGCGCCACCTCAAAAGAGTTACTTGCAGTCATAGTTCAGGATAGCCACCGAGTCAAAGCTGGCTTGCTGTAGTTAAACCCCACCATCCCCTTTGTTGATAATGATGCATATGTAGATACTTCTGATGTAAGTCTTGCTGGGTACATTTGTACTCACGTTTGCCTATTTTATGTTTTGCAGAGAGACTTCAGTCTCACTAGTAGTTCCGCTTGGACTTCGACGTTAAGCTTGTTACCTCAGCTACGATCTTGTGCCCTCGGCAGGATCTGGTAGATAGTCAGGCCTCTCAGCCTTTTTCATTTGTAGATGTCTGTACTCAGACATGTTAAGCTTCCGCATGTGCTTTGACTTGTATGCTCTGAATGTTGGGTCATGAGACCCCTGTTTGTAATATATCGCTCCTCGGAGCGTATTGAATATAAGTACTTGAGTTGTAGAGTCACGTTCTGATGCCACATTGTATTTGCACATATCGAGCATATTGTGTGTATGTTATTGAAATGCTTGGTATGTGTGGGATCTGACTATCTAGTTGTTTATCCTTAGTAGCCTCTCTTACCAGGAAATGTCTCCTAGTGCTTCCACTGAGCCTTGGTAGCTTGCTACTGCTCCGGAACACTTAGGCTGGCCGGCATGTGTCCTTCTTCGTTCCTGTGTCTGTCCCTTCGGGGAAATGTCATGTGGTGTCTACCGGAGTCCTGTTAGCCTGCTACAGCCCGGTTTACCAGAGTCCTGCTAGCCCAGTTGCTACAGCCCGGATTCACTCGCCGATGACTGACACGTTCGTTGTTGGGTCATGTATGCCTGTCCCTGTAAGTTAGTGCCACTTTGGGTTCACGACTAGCCGTGTCAGCCCGGGTTCTTTGTCATATGGATGCTAGCGGCACTATCATATACGTGAGCCAAAAGGCGCAAACGGTCCCGGGCCAGGTAAGGTGGCACCCGTGGGAATACCGTGCCTGAAGCCGCAAAGTGATATGAAATGTTAGATGCTAGATCGGTGTGACTTAGGATCGGGGTCCTGACAAAGGCAGTGTCTGAATCCGAATGTGAAGATTCTGGTAGTAGCCTTGGTGATCCTGAAGAATTGAGCCAAGAGCTAGCACTGCTCGTGAAGAAGTTCCAAAAATTCTCAAGACGTGGTCGCTTTGGAAAATCTTCAAGGAGTAGTGATTCCTCATCAAGTGACTATAAGAGAAGGCTATGCCACAAATGCAAGAATCTTGGTCACTACATTCAAGATTGTCCTCAGTGGGACAAGGAACTAAAGTAGAAGAAATACAAGGATTACAGTTCTGATGATGCCAAGAAGAAGAAGAAATATTCGAAGTCTTCATCATCAAAATCCTCGAAGTCTTCATCCCACAGGAAGAGCAGCTCCAAGAAGGCTCAGGCATTCATTGGCAAGGAAATGGATTCTGAGGCTGAATCTGAGGATAATGAGGAAGAGGAGGCATCCGAGGAGTCTGAGTCAGGTGTGGCAAGTCTAGCTCTTGCTACCGCATTTGTCAGCAAGTCTATCTTTAACTCTGAAGAAATTGGCAACACCAACAACGCTGATGAAGGCAATGACGACTACGCTCCCACCTATTGCTTCATGGCAAAGGCTGCTAAGGTAACTAAATACCCCTCCTCTGAGTCAAGTGAGGATGAATCTGATGAAAATCTTAAGCCTATCTACTCTAAACTTGCTAAGATTGCTGTGAAACAACAAAAGGCTATTGAAAAACTTCAAAACATGCTAGACAAAAGTGATGATATGTGGGGTGATGAAATGGACCGCACTAAAGACTTAACTGAAAATCTTCAGAGACTTCAATCTAAGTTTGACAACCTTCAAAGTCATCATAAAACTCTCTTATCTGATCACAAGAAGCTTTCTTATGAATTTCTTCAAAGAAAGCAAGATCTTGAGAAGCTAAGAGTGAGTTATGAAGATCTTCAGAAGGAGCACGATTGATTACTTGCTCAACAAATCAGCGCTACTCGGGAAGAATTTGATCCTCCATGCTTAAAGTGCATTGAACATGAATCTGGTAATTCTTCACCTGAATGTTCAAATGCTTCAAATATTACAAATTCTTCACCTGCCTCTGCTATCACTAATTCCTCATCTGAGGACATTGCTAGTATCATTGACGATGCAGGGCTGAAGGAATTATATATGACAGGCATGTACAAAAGCCTCAAAGGGCATCAGACTCTTTGTGATGTGCTTAAAAAGCTGATCCTCAACAGAAACCCTAGGAAAGAGGGTATTGCCTTTGAGAGGAAACTCAATGCTGATGGAACATATTGGAAGCCTGAGCAGTACCCCAAAACCTCATGGGTTGCTGCAAAGGGACCTCCAGTTGATCCATCTAACTTATCTGGCTTTATGTGTGAATCTCCTCATTCTTCTGATGAGTCATTTGACTCCAACTATAAACTGTTCAAAAATCAGAATGGTGAAGTATTTGCTAGATATGTTGGCACTAACTGCAGGAACGGTTCCCCTATGAAGAAAGTCTGGGTTCCCAAAAGCTATGTTGAAAGTCTTCAGGTGAATGTCCTCGTGACACCACCAGTGAAGAATAGGAACCCTGGATCAAACTCTTCATATGGACCAAATTCTTCATATGGATCCAAGTCCTCATACGGACCAAATTCCTCACATGGATCAAATTCCTCAAAAGGATCAAAATCCTCATATGAACATCATCATGCTAACAACTCTGTTTCGCAGGGTAGAGCTAAGGGCTGTGAATATGTGCATTATTCTTCAAATCATTATGTTCATAAGTCCTTGAAGAATTTCTCTGCTTATTCATATGCTTACCCTAACCCCTCTTATGTGAAACGAAGTGGACTGGCGTCCATGCCACCTTTCTCATATGGTGCTCGCAGAGTGATGAATTCTTTGCCACCCCTCCAGATGTGGGTGGTGAAGAAAAAGAACTAATCTCTTATGCAGGGTCAGGTCTCCAGTCATGCTCAAAATGACTGAAGAATTTGCTGGAGACCTGAACAGTGCCTGATAGGACGCAGGCTAATCATGATGAAATTAACCTTCATTTCACACGTCCTCACACTACTTATCTGTGCTATTGCTTGATGAAATTGAACTGATGATACTGATGTCATATTCTTCACTGATGAAGTATATGAGTTTGTAAGCTGCACTAATTCATCTGCAGGATGATCAACCCAAAGCAAATGAGTGGGTCCTCGATAGTGGATGTACAAATCACATGACTGGTGACACGAATCTATTGATGGATGCTCCCTTATCACCGTCACATCTGAAGCATATCATCTTTGCTGACAAAGGCAAAAGTCAGGTATTGGGTCTAGGTAAGGTTGCAATCTCTAAGGACATACACATGGACAAAGTCATGCTTGTCGAGTCCTTAGGATACAACCTCATGTCTGTCTCAATGCTTTGTGATCTTGATATGGTTGTTGTCTTTGGCAAGTATCGTTGTGTAGTGATCATGGAAGCTGACAATTCCAAACTCTTCGAAGGCTTTAGGAGAGGAGACTTGTACATTGTTGATTTCTCTACAGGACCACAACCTGCCATGTGCTTACTTGCAAAAGCTTCAGAAGGCTCGCTATGGCATCAACAACTTGGTCATGCTGGCATGAGGAATCTGCACACGCTCGCAAAGAAGATGCATGTCATTGGCATTGAGAATGTCAAATTCCTCAAGGATCACTTATGCGGAGCCTGTGAAGCTGGGAAGATGACTAAGGCCAAGCATCCATCGAAGACTATCATGACCACCACTCGACCATTTGAATTGCTTCACATGGATCTCTTCGGTCCTAATCATTATTCTGCTGTGACTAATGATGCATCTCTATATGGCTTTGTTATTGTTGATGATTACTCTCGTTACACATGGGTACACATTGTTACTTACAAACATGAAGTGCAGGAAGTCTTCAAATGATTTTCCTCGAGGGCTTCAACCAACTCTGGTGTGAAGATCAAGCACATCAGGAGTGACAATGGAACTGAGTTCAAGAATTCCGGTCTTAATGACTATCTTGATGAACTTGGTATTACTCATGAGTTATCTGCTCCTTATACTCCTCAGCAAAATGGCGTCGTGGAGCGCAAGAACAGAACTCTTGTTGAGATGGCTCGCACTATGCTTGATGAATACAAAGCGCCTCATCGTTTTTTGATTGATGCAATTGATACCGCGTGCCACCTCATCAATAGAGTATATCTTCACAAATCCTTCAAGAAGACTGCCTATTAACTTCTCACTGACAAGAAACCCAATGTGAGTTATCTCAAAGTCTTCGGTGCTAAATGTTGGATTAGAGATCCTCATCACAATGCTAAATTTGCACCGAAAGCACATGAAGGTTTTATGCTTGGTTACGAAAAGGACTCGCACACCTACAGAGTCTTCAACATCGCTCTTCACAAGATTGTTGAAACTGTAGATGTGCGGTTCGATGAAACTAATGGCTCTCAAAGAGAGCACCTACATTCTGTGATAGATGAACCAGCACCTGAGGATTCTATCAAGTTCAAGGCTACTGAGGATGTCATTCCTACCGAAGAATCTACTGAAGAATACATTCCAGAACGCGAAGATCGACGAGCTAATGTACCTGAGGAAAATGCTGAAGAAAATGCTGAAGAAAATGCTGATCAAATTCCTCGACGACAACCAGCTCATCCTCGCATTGCAAAAGAAGTGCAAGTTGAAAAGATCATCGATGACATTGAAGCACCAGGTCCTCCCACTCTCTCAAAGGCTTCACATTTATCTAACTTTTGTGGGCACTATGCTTTTGTCTCTATCATAGAGCCCACTAAGGTAGATGAAGCATTTCTGGAGCCTGAGTGGATTCAAGCCATGCGAGAAGAATTACATCAGTTCAAACTCAACAATGTCTGGGAACTGGTCAAACGTCCAGATCCTCGCAAGCATAATATCATTGGCACAAAGTGGATCTACCGCAACAAGAAAGATGTAAATGGCCTTGTGGTGAGGAATAAGGCACGACTGGTAGCTCAAGGCTACACACAGGTTAAAGGAATTGATTTCGATGAAACTTTTGCACCTGTTGCTAGACTTGAGGCTATTCGCATATTACTTGCTTATGCTAACCATCATAATATCAGTTTATATCAAATGGATGTGAAAAGTGCATTCCTCAATGGTAAGCTTGAGGAAGAAGTATATGTTGTTCAACCCCCAGGTTTTGAAGATCCAAAGAATCCTGACAAAGTCTTCAGACTCAACAAGGCCCTCTATGGCCTCAAGCAGGCCCCTCGGGCGTGGTATGATACTTTGAAGGAATTCTTCGTGAAGAATGGCTTCACACCCGGTTCACTTGACCCTACTCTCTTTACCAAATCTTATGATGGTGAACTATTTGTGTGCCAAATATACATTGATGATATTATCTTTGGCTGTACTGACCAACGTTATAGTGATGAATTTGCCTATATGATGAGTGAAGAATATCAAATGTCTATGATGGGAGAGTTGAAATTCTTCTTAGGTCTTCAAATTCGTCAACCGCACAATGGCGTATTCATATCTCAGGAGAAATACCTCAAGGATGTTCTGAGGAAATTCGGCATGCAAGATTGCAAAGGCGTCAAAATTCCTATGCCCACAAATGGCCATCTATGCACTGATGAAAATGGTATTGACTTCGATCACAAGGTATACCGCTCCATGATTGGTTCTTTATTGTACTTATGTGCATCTAGGCCAGATATAATGCTTAGTGTTTGCATGTGTGCCCGATTGCAAGCTACACCGAAGGAATCACACCATAAGGCTGTGAAGCATATTCTTCGATATCTAGCTCACACACCAATACTAGGACTATGGTACCCCAAGGGCTCTACTTTTGATCTCATGGGATATTCTGACTTTGACTATGCTGGTGATTGTGTGGACCGCAAGTCAACATATGGTACTTGTCATTTCCTCGGACGATCTTTGGTCTGTTGGTCCTCGAAGAAACAGAACTGCGTATCACTGTCTACTGCTGAAGCTGAGTACATTGCTGCTGGTTCTTGCTGTGCTCAATTGGTGTGGATGAAGAAAACTCTCAAGGACTATGGCATCAACGTGAAGAATGTGCCTCTCTACTGTGACAATGAGAGTGCCATTAAGATTGCTCACAAACCAGTTCAGCACTCGAAGACAAAGCACATTCAGATTCGTTATCATTTTCTTCGTGATCATGTGTTGAAGGGCGACATTTCTATTGAGCATGTGAAGACTGAAGAACAGCTAGCCGATATCTTCACAAAGCCCTTGGATGAGAAGAGATTTAGCAAGTTGCGGTGTGAGCTAAATATCTTAGTCTTTGAATGTTCTTTGAAAAGCACACACATCCTAACACTTATGCGAAATTGATGACTTAGATGTGCAACACATGAAGAAACGTTTTTCTTCAATCAATGAAGAATAACACTCTAAGTGTCAAGAAATTAATGAAGAATTTGATTCTCAGAACCCTACGACAATTGTACATGGTGTCTAAAATCATCATTCTTATACGGTGGGTCACGCCACCACCAAAGTTGAAAATCTTCAATTTGAGTTTTTCCTCGGTTTTGTAATTTCTCAGTTTTTCAAATTCTTCAACTTTTCAAAATCTTCACTGTTTCCGTCGCTTTTCTTCATTGGCTATATATATATATATATATATATATATATATATATATGAGTTTATGTCCTCTACAACATTCACTTATGGCTATTTCTTCAAGTTGAATTTTCTGCTAAGTGAATGTGATCGGACCCTTCCCCCTCTATGCTATACTCAACCCAATCTATTCACAAATTCTTCATGTGCGTTCTACTTGAATCTCATTCAAAATCTTCACTGTGTCCTTGTTAGCTGAAGAAGTTGCGAACGGAACTTTAAAACTAATCTTATCCAAATTTTCGGTTTTGCCGCTCAAACTGTCCCGTATCCCACGATAGACTTAGCTATTCACCCAGGATCTAACACGATCTCCACTTTTCAGTACCTGGGTGACACATGTCAAGCGAATGAGAAGGGCCAGGGGCACGTTCATCCTAAATCTTCGGGCGAACAGTTTTCCACTGCGACTATAAATACCCCCTCACCCCTTCCTCACTTCCTTTACTCCGCTCGACCGCTCTCCCTCTCTCGCTGGAGCTTCTCAAACCCTAGCGCCACCGCTACTCCATCGTCGCCGGTGAGGAAGAGCTTCACTGCCTCGACCTCGTCACCGTCGTACTCGCGCCGACCGCGGAAATCTTCACTCTGCCACCACCGTAGCTGTCTTCCTCCGCCAAGTTAGGGCGTGGAAGATCTGAACTGACGAGCTTCAAATCTACACTTCTTGGTTCGTCGTGTTTGAGGGAGTCCTGGACTAGGGGGTGTCCGGATAGCCGAACTATCATCTTCGGCCGGACTTCTGGACTATGAAGATACAAGATTGAAGACTTCGTCCCGTGTCCGGATGGGACTTTCCTTGGCGTGGAAGGCAAGCTTGGCGATACGGATATGTAGATCTCCTACCATTGTAACCGACTCTGTGTAACCCTAACCCTCTTCGGTGCCTATATAAACCGGAGGGTTTTAGTCCATAGGACGAACAACAATCATACCATAGGCTAGCTTCTAGGGTTTAGCCTCTCTGATCTCGTGGTAGATCTACTCTTGTACTACCCATATCATCAATATCAATCAAGCAGGAGTAGGGTTTTACCTCCATCGAGAGGGCCCGAACCTGGGTAAAAACATCGTGTCCCTTGTCTGTTGTTACCATCTGCCTAGACGCACAGTTCGGGACCCCCTACCCAAGATCCGCCGGTTTTGACACCGACATTGGTGCTTTCATTGAGAGTTCCTCTGTGTCATCATCTTTAGGCCTGATGGCTCCTCCGATCATCAACAACGATGCGGTCCAGGGTGAGACTTTTCTCCCCGGACAGATCTTCGTATCCGGTAGCTTTGCACCGCGGGCCAATTTGCTTGGCCATCTAGAGCAGATTGAAAGCTACGCCCCTGGTCATCAGGTCAGATTTGGAAGTCTGAACTATATGGCTGACATCCGTGGAGACTTGATCTTCGACGGGTTCGAGCCACAGCCAAGTGCGCCGCACTGTCACGATGGGCATGATCTAGCTCTACCGCCGGACAGTGCCCTGGAGGCCGCACAAGTGTCTGCTCCGACCCTTTGCTCGGAGCCAACTGCGCCGATCGAGGATGGGTGACTGGACACCGCCTCGGGGGCTGCTATCTCTACGGCGATAGAGCCGAACACCAACCGTGTCCTTTGCGAAGCTCGTGACTCCAAGGTGCCGGACTCCTCTCACGCTAAAGTTTCTTTCTTTATTGCTGCGGACATCTTTCAGCACTCGCCCTTTGAGACATCCCACGCTAAAGTTTCTTTCTTTATCAGGAAAGCCCTGGCCGGATTATGGTCAGGACGGTTGGGATGCGGACAACAAAGAAATTCAAAGCCCACCCACCACCCACTTCGTAGCCACTGTCGATGACTTAACCGACATGCTCGACTTCGACTCCGACGACATCGACGGTATGGACGACGATGTAGGAGACGACCAAGAACCAGCGCCTACAGGGCACTGGAAGGCCACCTCGTCATACGACATATACATGGTGGACAACCCAAATGATGGGAATGGCGATGGAACAACGGAGGATGACCCCTCCAAGAAACAGCCTAAGCGCCTGCGTCAGCGGCGCCGCTCTAAATCCCGCCACAGCAAAAACAGTGATTCCGGCATGGGAGATAATAACACCCCGGACAATGCCGAAGACAACCCCCTCTGGCAGGATTCAGCGCAGGAGGATGGAGAAGCCAGCCCTCATGAGAGAGTGGCAGACAGAGAGGTAGAGGACGATAATTACATGCCCCCATCCAAAGATGAGGCAAGCCTCGACGACGACGAATTTGTCATGCCTGAGGATCCCGTCGAATAAGAGTACTGTTTCAAATGCAGGCTTATAGCCACGGCAAGCAGTCTCAAGAAAAAGCAACAACAGCTTAGAGCTGACCAAGACTTGCTAGCCGACAGATGGACTGAAGTCCTCGCGGCCGAAGAGTATGAACTCGAACGCCCCTCCAAGAACTACCCAAAATGCAGGCTGCTACCCCGATTAGAGGAGGAAGCACCTAAACCTACATCACCACCGCATGATACGGCCGACCGGCCACCTCGTGGCTGCGACAGAGAGGCCTCTCGGCCCTCCACTCAAGCTGCACCCCGGCGCCACTCAAAAAATACCAAGGCGCGGGGAAATGTGCCAGACCTGCGGGATATATTGGAGGACAAGGCAAGACAAACAAGATCGATCTACGGATCGCGTGGGCGCCCCTCGATGTGTGATGATAACCGTCACGCCGGATATGGCAATTCCGGTCGGGCCGAACACAGTAGACAAAGCTCATTTGAGCTACGTCGTGATATAGCCCAATACAGGGGCGCCGCACACCCGCTATGCTTCACAGACGAAGTGATGGATCATCAAATCCCTGAGGGTTTCAAACCCGCAAACATTGAATCATACGATGGCACAACAGATCCTGCGGTCTGGATCGAGGACTATCTCCTTCATATCCACATGGCCCGCGGTGATGATCTACACGCCATCAAATACCTCCCACTCAAGCTTAAAGGACCAGCTCGGGACGACGTGATATTCGATAAGAGATCCAAGTCCACCTCCTTTAAACCAGCGGACGAAATAGTCAAATTCCAAGTCCATCCAACGGACCCTACAAAAACGGCCTCCATTGGGGCACAATTAAACCCTGATGTAGACGCCGCACTACGAGAATTCCTATGCGAAAATTGGGACATTTTTTTCCTGGCACCCTTCAGACATGACAGGAATCCCACGCCGGCTGGCCGAGCACAGCCTAAACATCCTAAAAGGATTCAAGCCAGTCAAACAGGCTCTTCGTCGTTTCTCCAAACCCAAGAGACAGGCCATGGGAGAGGAGCTAGCCAAATTATTGGAGGCCGGATTCATCAGAGATATAAAACATCCGGACTGGCTAGCAAACCTGGTGATGGTACCAAAGAAGGACAAATCCTGGCGCCTATGTGTCGATTTTAAGGACCTCAACAAGGCTTTCCCAAAGGATCCCTTCCCACTCCCCCGCATCTATCAAATTACCGACGCTACCACAGGACACGACTCATTGTGTTTCCTCGACGCATACTCAGGCTACCACCAAATTAAGATGGCAGAGCCCGACCAGGCCGCAATGGCATTCATCACCCCATACGGCCCATTCTGCTTCAACACAATGCCCTTTGGGCTCAAAAACGCCGGCGCAACATATCAGCGCATGATTCAGACATGTCTGGCAAACCAGATCGGCAAAACAGTGGAGGCATGCATGGACGATGTGGTCGTCAAAACCAAGCACGTCGAAACTCTAGTAGACGATCTGAGGCTCAGGTTCGATAATCTCCGAACATATGACATTAAGCTTAACCCGGAAAAACGCGTTTTCAGCGTACCAGCTGGAAAGCTCTTGGGCTTCATGGTATCCGGTAGAGGAATTGAAGCAAACCCAGCCAAGATCCGAGCTCTGTCACAATTGGATATCCCAAAGGACCTCAAACAAATAAAAAAATTGACGGGATGCGTGGCGGCTCTGAGCCGCTTTATCTCCCGTTTAGGAGAAAAGGCATTACCTCTTTATCGCCTCCTCCGACGCACCGAACACTTCCAGTGGACGGATGCCACCACGGCCGGACTCGGAGAAATAAAAGCCATATTGGCAACAAACCCGGTCCTGGCCGCACCCAACATGGGCGAACCAATGCTATTATATATCGCGGCAACTCATCAAGTTGTGAGCGCAGTGCTCATTGTCGAACGAGAAACGGACGGACACAGGTTTCCCCTACAAAAACCAGTTTACTATGTGTCCACTGTCCTAACTCCATGCAAGTCATGGTACCCACATTATCAAAAGATAGCGTACGTGGTGTTCATGGCATCCCGAAAGCTGCGACACTACTGTCAAGAGTGTTCGATAACAGTAGCCTCTGAAGTACCTCTTAACGACATTATAAACAACCGCGACGCGACGGGCTGGATTGCCAAATGGGCCATTGAGCTCCTGCCATTCGACATAACCTATAAGCCACGACGAGCTATTAAGTCACAAGTTTTGGCCGACTTCGTCGCCGAATGGACTGAAGCCGAACTCCCTAAGAGTACGGCGCATATTCCAACTGGATTATGCACTTCGACGGCTCCAGAATGTTGGCTGGTCTCGGGGCTGGCATCGTTTTGACGTCCCCAACCGGAGATACGGTTCAATACGTACTCCAGATAATGTATACAGACTCCAACAATGCAGCCGAATATGAGGCCCTTCTACACGGCCTCCGGATGGGAGTCTCCATGGGTATACAATGCCTAGAGGTGCACGGGGATTCGAACCTCGCGATATCCCAAATAAATGGAGACTTCGATGCCAAGGATCCGAAAATGGCAGCTTATCGCAACGCCGTCCTAAAAATGTCAGCTCGGTTTGAAGGGCTCGAATTTCACCATATAGCCCGGGATAACAACCAGGCAACAGACGTATTGGCACGCATTGGCGCAAAGTGCGATGCCGTCCCTCCCAACATCTTCCTAGAGAGGCTGCTCAAGCCATCCATACTACGGGAGGGGGAATCCGGAAATAACAACCCGGACCCAACCGCACTGCCCGACACCGAACATTCTGACACAATTGGTGGTTCTGCCAATGAAGTAACATCTTCAGCCCACATAATAATGGCAGTCATTGCCCCGTGGACGGAACCATTCCTGGACTACCTAACCAGGCAGGAACTTCCCGAGGACCAAACTGAGCCCCGCTGCATAGTGCGGTGATCTAAAGCCTATAAGGTCCACGAGGGAGAGCTTTACAAGAAAAGCACAACCGGAGTCCTTCAAAGGTGTATCTCCGAAGAGGAAGGGCGGAATCTTCTGGCTGAAATTCATGCCGGACTTGGCGGGCACCACGCTGCAGCCCGGGCCCTTGTAGGCAAGGCCTTCCGCACAGGATTTTATTGGCTAACGGCCCGGGCAGATGCTCAGGACTTAGTCCAACGATGCGTCAGTTGCCAACTCTTTGCTAATCAAAGCCACATGCCACCCACCGCCCTCAAAACTATACCCATAACATGGCCCTTCATGGTCTGGGGGCTTGACATGGTTGGCCCCCTTAAAGGAGGAACCCACAAGCAAAAATACCTACTGGTCATGGTGGATAAATTCACCAAATGGATAGAAGCCAAACCTATTAAGACGGCCGAATTCGGACCGGTGATAGACTGCATATCAGGGGTCGTACACCGTTACGGCGTCCCCCATAGCATCATCACTGATAACGGCACGAACTTTACGGCCGACGAGGTCAAACTCTGGTGCAAAAACATGGGCATCAAGCTCGACTATGCTTCAGTCTATCACCCTCAAACTAACGGTCAAGTAGAGCGAGCAAATGGTCTAATCATGAGCGGCATCAAACCCAGACTAGTGCGGTCCCTCAAGGAATCTAACACGCACTGGGTAGAGGAGCTCAACTTCGTACTCTAGGGGCTCTGGACCACTCTGAGTCGCACCACCGGATTTACACCATTCTTTAGGGTAAACGGTGCAGAGGCAGTTCTGCCCTGCGACGTAATTCATGACTCGCCTCACGTGCGCATGTACGAAGAAAGAGAAGCCGAGCTCGATCGGCAGGAAAGTTTGGACACATTGGAGGAGGAGCGTGACGTGGCAAAAGCCCGTTCCGCATTCTATCAACAGCAAGCTCGAAGATATCAAAGCAGAGAAGTACGGGCCAAAACTTACAACGTTGGCGAGTTAGTTCTACGCCTGCCGGACAAGAAAAAGGAGAAACTAAAGCCCAAATGGGAAGGTCCCTTTATCATTGACCAAGTCCTGACCGGTGGAGCGTACCGTTTGCGAGATGCATCGGATAACTGACTCGAGCCAAACCCATGGAATGCAACCCGTCTCCGAAGATTCTACGCCTAGCGCTGGATTCTGAGTTCGTCTCCTTCCTCCGTCTGTATTTTACATATTAGCTGTCTTCTGTTTCTCTCCTTCTCCCTCCTTTTTTATTATAGCCTTTGAAAGCTTGTTCGTGCATTGTTCGCACACACTTGAAGCGCTATCCACGCTCATTATACCTGGGGGCTTCTTTAACAGAAGCTTATTTATACGGGCTTCATACCCAACACATGTGTCACACTTCCGCATGTACCTTTTATTCACCATTATATGCATCGATATGACTTAAGTTTTGGCCAAGCTGGGTTGCCTAGCTCCTGTGCTTACCCCTACGTTCCCGATTGTTTGGCTAGGTGGTAAAGGAAGCACCTCTGCGATTGTTACTGTCGGGTCAGCCGGATGAGTACCTCAGACTGGGTGAAGCCGAAAGCTAGCGTTCTTAAGGGAATATTCGGTCGGTGAACTAAAAGACGATTTCTTATCTATTTATTTATCTGCCCCTAGATATTTTTCTGCTTTTTTTTGCAGTCTGGACATGCACTTTAGGGCATGCCCCCGAGGGAAAGGAACCCCTAACGGAACTATTCTCACTGGAAGATGTTTCTTACTAACCATGTAATATAGCATAACTAGTTGGGCACTTGTCTGATACAACACTAATGACCCCTACGCCTGGTCTCCACGCATGCCCCGGTTCTTATATAACCGCGAGGGTATTCGGACACACTCCGGACTATCGGGTCCCGAGGTTGAAGCGAAAAGGTCCGCTATGACAAACGATCTACAATCCGGCTAGAAGGCATTTTACATGTCATCTTAAATTACATAGTCAACTTGACTGGGCATATTCCTCTTCAATGCCATCCAGCAGGCTGTCTAGTTTACAGTCCTGTTGGGAATACTTTGCGGCCAATTCTTCTTGGCCATACACCAAACTCACAGGGATCTCCTTCCCATCGGGCCCCGCAGGTCCGACTTCGGCCATGTGGTTTGGGTCAGCCTTCGTGTACCGCGTCTTCACCATGGCCCAGGCCTCCCTGGCGCCTTGACAGCAGGCCGATATCTTCCATAAGCGGAAGCGCTGCCGTGGTCCCTGAAGCCTCTCTGCAAGCTCTCTAAGGCCTTCGGGCAGGGAGACAGATGGCCACAAGGCCTGGGCGACGCCTTTCATCACCTGCCGAACTCGTTCGTGCAGTTGCAAGAGCTCGGGAAGAAGGTCACCCGTAGAACCAGCCATTTCCTCTGCAGGACGTCCTGTGAGCATACCTACAGACATAACTCTGTTAGTCGACTTCCTCGCCAAACTCTTTTTCAAAGTTCGTTCAAGCACTTACTAAAAATGCCGCGTCGAAACCGCCGATTCTCCTTAACGGAGTCAGATAGCTGGGCACGAACATCCTTTAGTTCCTCACCCAGCTGGGTGTTGGCATCTTGGAGATTATTTTTCTCCTGCCTCACCCTTGTAAGCACATTCTCGCTGGCCTTTAACCGATGCATGAGTTGTTGCTTGTCCGGATCTACCCCAGCGCCATCTGCAATATTATTGTCAGACTTATACACACGCCGCACTTCACAAATTACTTATCTTTGGAAGCATATATTACCAGAGGGGGTCTCTTTGGTTTCCCCCGCTGCGGCTAGTGCATCCTCAAGTTGGGTTTTGCACTCCTCCAGCTCCTGGGACAGTTGGGTATTCTTTTCTGTAAGATCCTACTCAATGAATGATCCTTAAATCAGTTATTCTAACTATTTGAAGTCTCGGAGGCTACTGGCATATATAATTGTCAAATTTTCTCACCCATATGTCTTTTACATACTGCTCCGTGGCTCTGGCTAGACCATTTTGAGCGGCACGGAGGTGCGCATCTCCTGAATTGAAGGCATCCAATGCCTCTCGGGAAAAACAAGCGTCACGAAGAACTGTCCGGCGACGCCTGTGATTCATGGCACTCTCCACCTCGGAATTGGTGGTAGATAACCTGTCGGCATCCTCTGTCGGAGGAGCATCCGACGCACGCCTCGTGTTCGCCTGCGCCTCTGGACTTGGCTTTGGAGCCTGGCGAGCGGAGGATTGATTGGCAACCTCTCCGGATATAGTCTGGCGAGCGCTCTTCTTCCTGAAAAAGCATGAGCGCTAGTATGCCCCCCTGGAATAAAACCTGGGAGCAAGATGACACGCCATACCGTTGCATCGGCGTTTCAATCTGGATTGCACTTCTTTTCGTCCTGTTGGGCCTTGCTGTCCCTTGTTGACCGGCCGTCGCAGGCTCGGCCTTCTGCCTCAAGGACTTCCCCTGCGAAACACCATTGGTATACGGTGATTATAAACACGCATGGACGGGTCATTTTCAAAGTATTGGGACTTCGGTCTCAGTTACCTGCGAGGCGGGAAGTATTCCGGGGTAATCGGCCGTAATGGCGACCAAGGCATTATCGATGCTCAGTTGGTGGAAAACCCCGTCGATCAGCTCCAACGATATGTCCGCATCCTCTTGGGAGGTCGGATCAAGGAACCGTTCCGGATCCTCGGGTTGAGGAGGCGGGCTGTTTATATCCTTTATGCCCCGGCGCAGTTCCTGCACCAAAATCACAAAATGAGATACTTGACTATGGGAATACGGATCGGATAGGCAAAAATAAATGTCCGCTTACCCAGCTTGGAGGATTGTTCGTAGAAAATCTGCCCTGCGGATTGATGCGGAGGAATTCCTCCTCTTCTCCCTTATACAATGCGGACAAGATCTTCATTAGATCGGCGACCGATCCCGGCCCCTTACGGCAACAGCGGTTGGCATCATCCTCCCTGTTGAAATCCCACATGGGGTGGCCTCTATACTGGAGCGGCTGCACCCCCCGCATAATGCATGTGGCCATGACCCCGATCATGGTCAGTCCAGAATGAGCTAACAACCTTATCCGGCTCATCAGGTAAATGACGTCCCTGTCGTTTTCCCTCTGAGGGCTCCGTGGACGCCAGCTTAGACGTTTCTTCAAAGGAGCATTACTGAACTCAGGGAGGCCGACCCGAACAGGGTCCGGCAGGGGGACATCTTCTATATAAAACCATGCCAAAGGCCAGTCTTCGGACGCCTTCTTCGGGGTTCCGGATAGATATCTGGTCCCAGCGATGCGCCATAGTTCGGCTCCGCCCACTTGATATATTGACCCCTCTTGAGAATGGGGCACAAGGCAGAACAGCTTCTTCCACAGTGCAAAATGAGCCTCGATACCCAAAAATAGCTCACAAAGGGCCACGAAGCCCGCAATATGCAAAATGGAGGCAGGCGTAAGGTTGTGCAACTGGAGGCCGTAGAACTCCATGAGCCCTCGGAGAAACGGATGAATTGGAAATCCGATCCCTCTTATCAAATAAGAGATAAAGCATACCCGCTCTCCTTTGGAGGGGCTGGGGACGCTTTCCGCTTGCTTTCCGCCCTTATAGGTGGTGAGTCCGGCTCGAACCAGAACCATGAAGGCTGGGGGAAGAAATCCCTTGGTTTGGAGCGCCACTAGCTCACTGTGCGGGATGGGGCATCTCTCCCAATCTCCAAGCTGAGGGCTGGGAGGGCGAGAGGAGGAGTCGCATCGATCGTCCATGATGGAATGGATTTCCGTCAGACGTGCTCTGATGAATACTCGCGAGGGGAGAATGGTGTGATTCGGATCTAGATCCTCGTCTCTTTTATAGGCAGCTCATTTGCGCAGCTAGGGGGATAAATGTAAAAATACCCTGGCTTTTCGCATTCGTTCGACACATGGAAGATAGCCATTATTGGGCGCAGAAGCCGAGGAGCACAATATTTACAAGAAGTTGGGCGCTATTCAACAGGTACACAGGATTCAGAGAAGAACCCGCCTTGCAATGCCGAAGACTATCTACGCGCCGGAATCATCGCCATTGAAGCCTGGTTCGGGGGCTACTGAGGGAGTCCTGGACTAGGGGGTGTCCGGATAGCCGAACTATCATCTTCGGCCGGACTCGTGGACTATGAAGATACAAGATTGAAGACATTGTCCCGTGTCCGGATGGGACTTTCCTTGGCGTGGAAGGCAAGCTTGGCGATACGGATATGTAGATCTCCTACCATTGTAACTGACTCTCTGTAACCCTAACCCTCTTCGGTGCCTATATAAACCGGAGGGTTTTAGTCCGTAGGACGAACAACAATCATACCATAGGCTAGCATCTAGGGTTTAGCCTCTCTGATCTCGTGGTAGATCTACTCTTGTACTACCCATATCATCAATATCAATCACGCAGGAGTAGGGTTTTACCTCCATCGAGAGGATCCGAACCTGGGTAAAAACCTCGTGTCCCTTGTCTCCTGTTACCATCCGCCTAGACGCACAGTTCGGGACCCCCTACCCGAGATCCGCCGGTTTTGACACCGACAGTGTTCTTCATCAAGGGTAATTAAAAGTTACTTTTACTGCCCTCTTTGATTCAAATTTTCTCTACAAAATCTTCAAAGGTGTTTTATTCTGCAAATCCTCACACACAAAACACCTCACTAGTCATCTGTTCTTGATTCGTTTCTCTAAGCATCATTTATCTTCAAGATTCCTCAATTGTGTGGATCCTCAATCTATACAACTCTGGAACCTAAGACAAAGAACGATTAGTGAAATTCTTCAAGACTCATCTGGTCAAATTCCTCAAACTTGTTCATTTTGAAAACCTTCTGAGAATGCATATGACCTCTTCAAATTCCTCGCAACTATACTCTGTTCACAGGTGCTCATGTCCGCTGCTGAATCACTAGGTTCTCATCAACTTAAATCATTTGCAGCGTTCCTCGAAGAAAAGCTGCATACTTCTTCAGAGAATTCAATTGTTCAAATTCCTCAATTGAAGAATATGGCAGATGGTAAGAAACCACAGAAAGGAGGAAAGAAGCCTGAGGTCATGACTGCATTTGAAATGTCTGAGAACATCTATGCTAACTATTGCACACCTGATGAGGCTAAGTTCAGAAAAGAGAACAAAAATCAGCGCAAGGTGCGCATACAGAGGATTGAAAGGAGATGGGCAAGAGAATGGAGGGAGTACAGATATGTAACTCCAAAGTATATGAAGAAATTTGCTCTAAATCCTCCCTGCCCAAGAGCTCCATTGGCACCTGGCCAAGAAGCTAACCCCACCAGCATCAAGCGTGGTGAGGATTTTCCTGAAGAATGGCCCAAGCGCCAAGCCAAGTTGGCTAGACAAGCCAAAGAGGCAGTGAGGAAATTTAATGAAGACTCTGCTGCTGCTGCTACCACAAAGGCCTTTGACAAGCCTAGAAAATCAATGGCAAAGAAGCCCGCTCACAAGCCAAGTGCTTCACCAACTGTGCCCTCACGGCCAAGTTCCTCAGCTATGCCCTCACAGCCAGAATGTTCAAAGCCCTCACGGCAAAATTCTTCAAAGCTCTCACAGCCAATTCCTCATGCTGCTCCTGCTCCTCCAAAGTCCTTAGTTGCTTCGGCAAAGTCCTCAACACCTGTACATCTGGCCACATGCCAAAGGACTGTAGGCATCTCTATTGCCTCTGGTGTCTCAGCAAGTTCCTCAGCTGCACCAAATTCTTCATCAGGCCCCACTCTGCTGAAGACCAAGGCCACTGCTGGACGAGGTCCTCGGCCTAGTCCGAAGAAGAAACAAGTTGCCTTCCAAGTGCCATCTGACGATGAAGCTGATGATGATGAACTTGCAGAAATCATCAGAGACAGGCAAGAAAGGGCCGCTAGAGCCAAATGCACAAATGTGCCACTACTTTTGGATCCAAAGGTGATCCTCGACTACATTGATCTCTGGCACAAGGACCCAAACACTCCTATGCCTGATTTTCATTTTACTCCTGGCCAAAGTCACGTGCTAACCCATTTCATCAATGAAGAGAAATGGAAATGTGAGAAGGCCAGGAAAATCAAGAAGGCTCAGTTCAGGAAAGAGAAGTTCCTGAGGAACAACGTTGTCACAATGACAACTGATGAACTCCTCAAGATCCAGTCTAAAATCAAAGCCCTCAACGATGATTTCAATGCTTATTATGCTGATTGGAAAGGAGCCAAAGTCAGGTTCATTAAACTGACTAAGAAGTTCACCAATGTTGCAGCCCCATCGCAACAAGAAATTCCTCAAGTTGAAGCCTCTGTTCAGCAAACTAAAGAACATGCCAGCACCGTTGATGATTTTCCAGCTGCTGATGAAAATGCTAGTTCCAGGGCTGATGACTCCATTCCAGCCGTTGAAGACATTGCCAGGGCATCCACTAGTGGTGCGCCTGAAAAAAATGAAGAAGTCAGGGCAACTGCATCAGTTGCGCCTGAGGAAATTCAAACAGATTCCTTAGCTCCTCCTGCGCCTACACCAACTTCTACCCTTCCATCTACATCAGATGTGAGGAAGACCAAGGCTGCAGAGAGAGTTGCAGTGAAGAAAAGGAAAGCATCATCTGCTTCAGATTCTTCAGCTCTGAAGAAAATGAAGACCATGACCAGCTCACTTGAGAATCCAATTGATGCTGTTCCAATTTCCTCCATGCCATCAAAGGACCTTGTTCCGTTTTGTGAAGAATATGTGATCCCTAGCGGATCTGATGAAGAAAGTCATTCTGCTGCTTCGTCGGAGCAGATTGATGAAGAAATTGAAGTGGATGTGATCCCTTCAACGCCTATTGCTTCCTCGCCAATGCCTCAGTTCACAGCTGAAGAGGCTGGCGTTGAAGAAATTGAAGATGAAGACGTGGATATTGGATGCACTACGCCTGTGATGAATGATGACTTTTGGGGAAGTTAGCTTCCCAATTCTCCACACTTCACCCCACTACAACAAATACCTCAGTCCCCTGCACCAACCGTTCAAATAGGCTCTGAGGAAACTCATCCTACCTCGTCTGTGCATGAAGAAATTCCAGCCACTAGTGCTGAAGAAACTGCTGCTGCTGATCCTTTGAACATGCAGACTGCCGCTGAAGAGGAACCAGAAATTCCTCAGCCCAAAGAACCTAAGATTGTGATTCCTGAGGTTGTGATGCAACTCACTGACACTCCTGTGCCCAAGCCAAAGGATCCATTCTCAAAGAAGCAAAAGTTCAAGGCTGCTGATTTCTTCAACGAGCATGTGTTCTTCACTGACTACAATCCCTATGATTCTACTCGCATAAGGAAGAGGCGTTTCTGGACTACTAGTCAAGCAAATTTTTATTCCTCTGTGCTATTCGACAAATACAAAGTCTTCGATCATGCACACATTCCTCACGTGGACATGGAATCTCTGCCGTGCTTCGAGCCAGTCCTCAGTGTTCTTCATGATGCTGGATTGCTGAATTTCTGCACTGACATCTGTGATTGGAATGAAGAACTCATTCTTCAATTCTTTGCAATGCTGCACATCACAGGAAATTCTGAAGATGTGAACACTTGGGTGCTGGACTGGATGTCAGAAAATACTCACTACAAGGCACCAGCAACTGAATTGCTTCGTGCCCTCCCACTCAGTCCTCCCCTTGATGGTGCCTGTTGCGTCTACAATGAACCTGAGCTCACAAATCATTACATGCAAGTGCTGATGAAGCCTTTGAAGCCAGGGCAGGCCCCACGAACCAAATTCCTCGTTAAGGAATTATTGTATGTGCCTCGGACTGTTTATCGCATTCTGACGAAGACAATGAGTCCTATCAAAGGCCACGACTCAAATGATGAAGAAGTCGTTGGCATCATGAAGAATATGCTTTTCAATATCATTCATGGCGTTCCCGTCAACTTCCATGATTTCTTCATGAGGACTCTGGCAAATATTGCTATGTCACCATTTGAGCTGAAGCCTTATGCACCATGGATTATGAGGTTCATCAGGACAAGGTCTTCACTCAATTACAAGGCTGATACTCTAAACCATGGCAGCTACTTGCCCCCAATTGAAGTCCTCAAACAGACATTTACCTCAGCTGATGACAAAGGCAAGGCAACTGCTGTGATAGATGAAGGCATTCGTCCATTGGATGGTCAATTTCGCAAGGCTGCATCCTACTCCACTAATGATGACTCTGCCACACATGGCTCTGCCGCCAACACCTCTGCCAAGCAAATTCCTCAAGCAACAGCACCCAGTGTGATGACTGATCGTGAGTTACTCCTTAGTCTTCATCAGAAAGTTGATCGCAATCATAAATGGGTCAAGCGTCAGTTTGGTTCAATTCTTTACAACATGACCTCAACACAGAATGCAATGAAGAAAAACCAATACTACCTCCATGAAACCTTCAACCGTACCTGGGCTGTTCTATCTCATATCTACAGCGTAGAAGATCTGAAGAGCATGGGTCTCAAGGAAGAATTTGACTGGTCTGCACCTCCACCGAAGGAATTCAAGAAGGTCAAGGTTCCTTCCTTGGTGGCCAGCTCCTATTCTTCATCGCGCGACACTGATGAAAATGAAGACTTGGACGACACTGCGGCAGGCCCTACTACGACAACCGACCCCGACAACACTGGCGCTCCTTCATCAACTTGATATTCTTCAGGGGCGTTAGTCCTCAGTTTCGATCCTTTTGGTCATTCAATGATAAAGGGGGAGAAATATGAGTTTGTCTTCAAGCGGGTCTACTATATGGGCGTTTTTTTGCTAAGTTACAACTCTCTTTCTTCTGAAACTTTTATTGGATCGAGTTGTAATCTTAAACCCGATGGTGCTCTGATACTTTTGATGCACTGTGCTCTGATTCTGTATGCTTGTTCCTCGTTAATATTATTGCACGCATGATGAATTTCTTCAGGCACCATATTTCATCATGCATTAAAAGTCTTCATATTATATGTCAAATGCATGTATGAATTACAAGATATAGGGGGAGATCTCCATGATTCAACTCTTCAAGTGTGCATTGCATCAAAAGCAAATTCCTCACTATGCACATCTTCAAGGGGAGTTCTTCTATATCTTGCAATCAAATTCCTCAATATCAGTACTTACACTTCATATGTTTATCCCCATTGAAAACTTAACCTATATTGTCATCAATCACCAAAAAGGGGGAGATTGTAAGTGCATCTAGTGACCCTTGGTGATTTTGGTGTATTGAAGACTTATAGGTTAAGGGACTAATGTGTTTTTGAGTGTACACAGGTCTATAAGTCTATGAGGAGTTTGATATTTACAGAGAAAATTGACCCCTAAAAATGAATATCTTCGACTGAAGATTTTGGTATTCCTGAAGACTTTCATGAAGACTTTGAAAGTGAAGAAATTGGTGTGTCCATGAAGACTTGATATTCATGCAAGGAATATGAGGCTTGAAGACTTTCATTTTCATAGTTTTGTTTTTCTCTTTCTTGAGTCATAGGAAACACCATACTATTAAAGGGGGTCGAGGAAATACTAAGGAAAATTTTCCACGTGATGCTCAACTCAAAATCCTACACCTACCAATCCCTTCGAGTGAAGCCATTGGAAATCTCATACAGTTCAGTCAATTTCTGCAGTGACAGAGACGAAGTTCTTCTAGTCACTAAGGAATTTGTTCTGACTGAGGAATTAGGAATTATCCAGTGCGGATTGTCTACACAGTGAGGAACATGATAGCCCTGAGGAGTTTGAGAGTCAAATTTCTGACTGTTGCTGTGCTGCGCACCAGCTGTCCCAAAATATCTTATCCACCTAATAGTCATATCATTGAAGGGCATTTATGTCTTATCATGTCGGGCTGCTCCCTAGTCTATAAATAGCCGCCCCCTACAACCACTAGCTGGTTGGCTGCTCCGAGAGAAACTGACACTTGTCATTTGAGAGCAACCCATCCTCCGAGGACTTTGAGCGAAAATCATCGAGTGAGGAAAATCCCAAACCACAAACACCTACAAACCCAAAGTGATTGAGCATCACTGAAGAGATTGATCCTGCATGGATCCGACACTTGTTACCTTTGAAGACTGTGCTTCTTCCAGATGGTTAGGCGTCATGGTCTAGAGCATCCAAGAGGAACTGTGGATCGCCGAGTGACCGAAGTCTGTGAAGGTTTGGAAGTCACCTGAAGACATACCACGAGTGATTGAACGAGGTCTGTGTGACCTTAGTTCAAGGAGAATACGGTGAGGACTTGGTGTCCTGAGCTGCGTGCTCAGCGACTGGGTGTCCGGGACTGTGTGTCTTCGAGTTTAAATACTCAGCCGCTCCAACCAGACGTACAACTGAGACAACAGTTGGAACTGGTCTACCAAATCATTGTCTTCACCAACCTTACTGGTTCTATTTCCTCAACTCTTTCATTTCTTCTTTATTGTGTTGAGTGATTGTTCATATCTGTGTTTGAAGACTTTGACTGAAGACTTTCTCAATTTCCTCAGTTCAATTTCTTTAGTCTGTTTGTCTTCATCTTGTGTTATCCTGTGTTTACGCTTTCTGTACTCTATGTTTGTCTTCATTTCATCATGATGACCATGTGTGTATTCTATCATGCTTACTTCTGAGTACTTATTCCGCTGCAAGTAGTTCTTCGCTAAGGAATTTCCTCACCAGCAAATTCCTCAGTGAAGAATTCATAAAAATCGCCTATTCACCCCCCTCTAGTCGATATAACGCACTTTCACTCTCAACAATGATAACATAATTAGATCATATAACAATCCCTCAACATGCAACAAAGAGTCACTCCAAGTCACTAATAGCGGAGAACAAACGAAGAGATTATTGTAGGGTACGAAACTACCTCAAAGTTATTCTTTCCGATCAATCCATTGGGCTATTCCTATAAGTTTCACAAAAAACCCTAGAGTTCTTAGTAAAATTAAACCTTAAGACACAAATCAACCAAAACCCAAATGTCACCTAGATACTCCAATGTCCCCACAAGTATCCGCGGGTTTTATTATACGATATGCATCACACAATCTTAGATTCATCTATTCAAACCAACACAATGAACTTCAAAGATTGCCCCAAAGTTTCTATCGGAGAGTCAAGACAAAAACGTGTGACAGCCCGTATGCATAAGTTCACAAGGTCATTGAACCCGCAAGTTGATCACCAAAACATACATCAAGTGGGTCACGTGAACATCCCATTGTCTACACAGATAAGCACATGCAAGACATACATCAAGTGTTCTCAAATCCTTAAAGACTCAATTCGATAAGATAACTTCAAAGGAAAACTCAATCCATTAAAAGAAGGTAGAGGGGGAGAAGCATCATAAGTTCCAACTATAATAGCAAAGCTCACAATACATCAAGATCGTGCCATATCAAGAACAAGAGAGAGAGAGAGAGAGAGAGATTAAACACATGGCTACTAGTACATACCCTCAGCCCTGAGAGTGAACTACTCCCTCCTCGTCACGGAGAGCGCCGGGATGATGAAGACGGCCACCGGTGATGACTCCCCCCACTGGCAGGGTGCCGGGAGAGGGACTCGATTGGTTTTGGGTGGCTACAGAGGCTTGCGGCAGCGGAACTCCCGATATAGGTTCAGTTCTAGAAGTTTGGGGATATATAAGAGGTATTGGCGTCGGGAACAAGTCAGGGGGGTCCCCGAGTCATCCACGAGGTAGGGGCGCTCCCAGGGGGGTAGGGCGGGCCCTCTACCCTCGTGGATGACTCGGGATTCTTCTGGCCCAACTCTTTTGCTTCGGGGGCTTCTTCTGGTCCAAAAACAAGCTCCGCAAATTTTTAGGTCAATTGGACTCCATTTGGTATTCCGTTTCTGTAAAACTCAAAAACAAGAAAAAAAAACAGAAACTGGCATCACTACAAAAAAGGACACATCCGTGACATTTTGGGCCGAACGAATTTTTTTCCTATCATACTTATGACACTTCTATGACAAAAAATCATGACAGAAAATGGGCTTTTTGTCCTGGGCGGGCCGGAGACGCAGCTGCATGACATTCTTTGGGCCGTCCATGACGGGAAAAACCATGGTAGAAGCGAGGGCGAGGAAAATATCGGGGAGTTGTCGGTTACGGTGGGTGGTCGAGGGCCGAGCGATCGAGTGATTCCTTCGCTACTGCTGCTAACTGAAGCCGATCGATGCTGCCTCTAGATGAACAGTGAGCGTTGCTGGGGGGGTTGGATGAACAGTTCCCTGTGGGGGTTGGATGAACAGGATCTCGTGGTGTTGTCGCTGGATGAACAGGACCTCGATCGATTGAGCCGGTTTGGCGTGGATGAACAGGACCCCGATCGATCGAGCCGGTTTGGCGTGGATGAACAGGACCCCGTGGAGGGCTGGATGAACAGGACCCCGTGGAGGGCTAGATGAATAATACCTCGTGGAGGGAAGGTTGAACAGTAGGTAGTGGAGGGCTGGTTGAACAGTAGCCCGTGGAGGGGTGGTTGAACAGGAGCCCGTGGAGATGGCTGGTTGAACAATAGCCGGTGGAGTAGCGCGCGGTGGAGGCTGGATGAACAGGAGCCCGTGGATGAACAATCGCAGGTGGAGGCTAGAGGAGGTCGATGGTGGATGAATAGTAGCCCGTGGAGGCTGGAGGAGGTCGACGGTGGAGATGAACAGTATCCCGTGGAGTCCCGTTCTGC
>NC_057801.1:346505811-346614470 GCF_018294505.1 Triticum aestivum
CTTCTAGGGTTTAGCCTCTCTGATCTCGTGGTAGATCAACTCTTGTACTATCCATATCATCAATATTAATCAAGCAGGAGTAGGGTTTTACCTCCATCGAGAGGGCCCGAACCTGGGTAAAAACATCGCGTCCCTTGTCTCCTGTTACCATCCGCCTAGACGCACAGTTCGGGACCCCCTACCCGAGATCTGCCGGTTTTGACACGGACAGCGGGTATCGTTATTTTCTGGCCTTCACAGATGATTGGAGCAGATATGGGTATATCTACTTGATGAAACATAAGTCTGAAATAGTTGAAAGGTTCAAAGAATTTCAGAGTGAAGTGTAAAATCATCGTAACAAGAAAATAATGTTTCTGTGATCTGGTCGTGGAGATGAATATTTGAGTTACGAGTTTGGCCTTCAGTTAAAACAATGTGGAATAGTTTCACAAACTCATGCCACCTGGAAAACCACAGCGTGGCAGTGTGTCCAAACTTCATAACCGCACTTTATTTGATATGGTGCGATTAGTGATGTCTCTTACCGATTTACCAATATCATTTTGGGGTTATGCATTAGAGATAGCTACATTCACATTAAATAGGGCACCATCTAAATCTGTTGAGACGACATCGTATGAACTATGGTTTAGCAATAAACCTAAGATGTCGTTTCTTAAAGTTTGGAGCTGTGATGCTTATGTGAAAAGTTTTAACCTGATAAGCTCGAACCCAAATCAGAGAAGTGCATCTTCATAGAATACCCAAAGGAAACTGTTGGGTACACCTTCTATCACAGATCCGAAGCCAAGATATTCGTTGCTAAAATGGATCCTTCTAGAGAAGGAGTTTCTCTTAAAAGAAGTGAGTGGGAGGAAAGTAGAACTTGATAAGGTAATTGTACCTTCTCACGAATTGTAAAGTAGTTCATCACAGAAATCAGTTCTAGTGATTCCTACATCAATTAGTGAGGAAGTTAATGATGATGATCATGAAACTTCAGATTAAGTTTCTACAGAACCTCATAGGTCTTCCAGAGTAAGATCCGCACCAGAGTGGTACGGTAATCCTATTCTGGAGGTCATGTTACTTGACCATGGCGAACCTACGAACTATGAGGAAGCGATGATGAGCCCAGATTCCCCGAAATGGCTTGAGGTCATGAAATCTGAGATTGGATCCATGTATGAGAACAAAGTGTGGACTTTGGTGGACTTGCCCGATGATCGGCAAGCCATAGAAAATAAATGGATCTTCAAGAGAAGACGGCGCTGATAGTAGTGTTACTATCTACAAAGCTCGACTTGTCGCAAAAGGTTTTTTGACTAGTTCAAGGTGTTGAATACGATGAGATTTTCTCACTCATATCGATGCTTAAGTCTATCCGAATCATGTTAGCAATTGCCACATTTTATGAAATTTTGCAAATGGATGTCAAAACTGCATTCCTTAATGGATTTATTAAAGAAGAGTTGTATATGATGCAACCAGATGGTTTTGTCAATCCTAAAGGTGCTAACAAAATGTGCAAGCTCTAGTGATCCATCTATGGACTAGTGCAAGCATCTCGGAGTTGGAATATACGCTTTGATGAGTTGATCAAAGCATATAGTTTTATACAGACTTGCGGTGAAGCCTGTATTTACAAGAAAGTGAGTGGGAGCACTACAACATTTCTGATAAGTATATGTGAATAACATATTGTTTATCAAAAATAATGTAGAATTTTCTGGAAAGCATAAAGGAGTATTTGAAAAGAGTTTTTCAAAGAAAGACCTCGGTGAAGCTGCTTACATATTGAGCATCAAGATCTATTGAGATAGATCAAAATGCTTGATAAGATTTTTTTTTCAATGAGTACATACCTTGATGAGATTTTGAAGTAATTCAAAAAGGAATAGTCAAAGAAGAAGTTCTTGCCTGTGTTGCAAGGTGTGAAGTTGAGTAAGACTCAAAACCCGACCATGGCAGAAAATAGAAAGAGAATTAAAAGTCATTCCCTAGGCCTCAGTCATAGGTTCTATAAAGTATGCTATGATGTGTACCAGACCTATTGTATACCTTGCTCTGAGTTTGGCAAGGGAGTACAATTTTTATCTACGAGTAGATCACTGGAACAGCGGTTAAGAAAATCCTTAGTGAGGACTAAGGAAATATTTCTCGATTATGGAGGTGATAACATGATCGTTGAGAATGATGTTGAATACGATGAGATTTTCTCACTCGTGTCGATGCTTAAGTCTGTCCGAATCATGTTATCAATTGCCACATTTTATGATATCTGGCAAATGGATGTCAAAACTGCATTCCTTAATGGATTTATTAAAGAAGAGTTGTATATGATGCAACCAGAAGGTTTTGTTGATCCTAAAGGTGCTAACAAAATGTGCAAGCTCCAGCGATCCATCTATAGACTGGTGCAAGCATCTTAGAGTTGGAATATACGCTTTGATGAGTTGATCAAAGCATATGGTTTTATACAAACTTTTGGAGAAGCCTGTATTTACAAGAAAGTGAGTGGGCGCTCTGTAGCATTTCTAAAACTATATGTAGATGACATATTGTTGATTGGAAATGATATAGAAATTCTGGATAGCATAAAAGGATACTGGAATAAGAGTTTTTCAAAGAAAGACCTCGGTGAAGCTGCTTACACATTGAGCATCAAGATCTATAGAGATAGATCAAGACGCTTGATAAGATTTTTCAATGAGTACATACCTTGATAAGATTTTGAAGTAGTTCAAAATGGAGTAGTCAAAGAAGGAGTTCTTGCCTTTGTTGCAAGGTGTGAAGTTGAGTAAGACTCAAAACCCGACTATGGCAGAAAATATAAAGAGAATGAAAAAGTCATTCCCTATGCCTCGGCCATAGGTTCTATAAAGTATGCTATGCTGTGTACCAGACCTATTGTATACCTTGCTCTGAGTTTGGCAGGGGAGTACAATATTGATCTAAGAGTAGATCACTGGACAGCGGTCAAGAATATCATTAGTGAGGACTAAGGAAATATTTCTCAATTATGGAGGTGATAAAAGAGCCAGTCGTAAGAGTTACATCGGTGCAAGCTTTCACACCAATCCAGATGAATCTAAGTCTCAATCTGGATACATATTGAAAGTGGGAGCAATAAGCTAGAGTAGCTCCGTGTAGAGCATTGTAGACATAGAATATTTGCAAAATGCATACGGCTCTGAATGTGGCAGACCCGTTGACTAAACTTCTCTCACGAGCAAAACATGATCATACCTTAGTACTCTTTGGGTGATAATCACATAGCGATGTGAACTAGATTATTGACTCTAGTAAACCCTTTGGGTGTTGATCACATGACGATGTGAACTATGGGTATTAATCACATACAGATGTGAATATTGGTATTAAATCACATGGTGATGTGAACTAGATTATTGACTCTAGTGCAAGTGGGAGACTGAAGGAAATATGCCCTAGAGGCAATAATAAAGTTATTATTTATTTCCTTATTTCATGATAAATGTTTATTATTCATGCTAGAATTGTATTAACCGGAAACATAATACATGTGTGAATACATAGACAAACATAGTGTCACTAGTATGCCTCTACTTGACTAGCTCGTTAATCAAAGATGGTTAAGTTTCCTAACCACAGACATGAGTTGTCATTTGATTAACGGGATCACATCATTAGGAGAATGATGTGATTGACTTGACCCATTCCGTTAGCTTAGCACTTGATCGTTTAGTATGTTGCTATTGCTTTCTTCATGACTTATACATGTTCCTATGACTATGAGATTATGCAACTCCCGTTTACCGGAGGAACACTTTGTGTGCTACCAAACGTCACAACGTAACTGGGTGATTATAAAGGAGCTCTACAGGTGTCTCTGAAGGTACATGTTGAGTTGGCGTATTTCGAGATTATGATTTGTCACTCTGATTGTCGGAGAGATATCTCTGGGCCCTCTCGGTAATGCACATCACTATAAGCCTTGCAAGCAATGTGAATAATGAGTTAGTTGCTGGATGATGCATTACATAACGAGTAAAGAGACTTGCTGGTAACGAGATTGAACTAGGTATTGGGATACCGACGATCGAATCTCGGGCAAGTAACATACCGATGACAAAGGGAACAACGTATGTTGTTATGCGGTTTAACTGATAAAGATCTTCGTAGAATATGTAGGAGCCAATATGAGCATCCAGGTTCCGCTATTGGTTATTGACCGGTAATGTGTCTCGGTCATGTTTACATGGTTCTCGAACCCGTAGGGTCCGCACGCTTAAAGCTTCAATGATAGTTATATGAGTTTATGAGTTTTGATGTATCGAAGGTTGTTCGGAGTCCCGAATGTGATAAAGGACATGACGAGGTGTCTCAAAATGGTTGAGACATGAAGATTGATATATTGGAAGCCTATATTTGGATATCGGAAGTGTTCCGGGTGAAATCGGGATTTTACCGAAGTACCGGGGGTTACCGGAACCCCCGGGGGCTTAATGGTCCATAGTGGGCCTTAATGGAGAAGAGGAGAGGTGGCTAGGGCTAGGACGCGCGCCCCTCCCCCTAGTCCGAATAGGACAAGGAGAGGGGGGCGGCGCCCCCCCCCCCCTTTCCTTCCTCTCTCTCCCTCCTCTTTCCCCCCTTCTCCAAGTCCAACAAGGAAAGGAGGGAGTCCTACTCCCGGTGGGAGTAGGACTCCCCGTGGCGCGCCTCCTCCCTGGCAAGCCGCCCCCTCCCCCCTTGCTCCTTTATATACGGGGGCAGGGGGCACCTCTAGACACAACAATTGATCTCTTGATCTCTTAGCCGCGTGCGGTGCCCCCCTCCACCATAGTCCTCCTCGATAATATTGTAGCGGTGCTTAGGCGAAGCCTTGTGACGGTAGAACATCAAGATCGTCACCACTGAGGGAGTCCTGGATTAGGGGGTATCCGGACAGCCGGACTATACACTTTGGCCGGACTGTTGGACCATGAAGATACAAGACTCAAGACTTCGTCACGTGTCCGGATGGGACTCTCCTTTGTGTGGAAGACAAGCTTGGCGATCCAGATATTAGATTTCCTTCTTTGTAACCAACTCTGTGTAAACCCTAGCCCCCTCCGGTGTCTATATAAACCGGAGGGTTTAGTTCTTAGAGACACAATCATAATCATCATAGGCTAGCTTCTAGGGTTTAGCCTCTACGATCTCGTGGTAGATCAACTCTTGTAATACTCATATCATCAAGATCAATCAAGCAGGAAGTAGGGTTTTACCTCCATCGAGAGGGCCTGAACCTGGGTAAAACATTGTGTCCCTTGCCTCCTGTTACCATTAGCCTTAGACGCACAGATCGGGACCCCCTACCCGAGATCCGCCGGTTTTGACACCAACATTGGTGCTTTCATTGAGAGTTCCTCTGTGTCGTTGCTGCAAGGCTCGATGGCTCCTTCAATCATCAACAACAATGTGGTCCAGGGCGAGACTTTTCTCCCCAGACAGATCTTCGTGTTTGGCGGCTTCGCACTGCGGGCCAATTCGCTTGGCCATCTGGAGCAGATCGACAGCTACGCCCCTAGCCACCAGGTCAGGTTCGGAAACTTGAACTACACGGCTGATATCCGCGGAGACTTGATCTTCAACGGATTCGGGCCTATGCCAGGAGCGCCGAACGGTCACGACGAGCACGACTTAGACCTGCTATCGGACAATGCTTGGGATATCACACCTGCAGGAGCTCCGGACCTAAATCCAGGGCAGATTGCGTCGTCCGAAGACGGGTGGATGGACCCCGCCCCGGAGGCCGCACACTCATCGGCGATAGAGCCGAGCACCGGCTTCACTCCCAAGGAAGCCTGTGACACCGGACCCCCGGACTCGTGTCCGACTGTAGGTTCCAGTCCGCGCACCCGCGAACCTGCCAAATCTGGTTGGGCTCCGGTAATGGAGTTCACCGCTGCGGATATCTTCCAGCACTCGCCCCTTGGCGACATGCTGAACTCATTAAAGTCTCTCTCTTTGTCAGGAGACTCTTGGCGGAACTATGTCTGGCCCGAGTGGGAAGCAGGCGACAAGGGATTCGTTACCCACCCACCACCCACTTCATCACCATGATCGATGATTTAACTGATGTGCTTGACTTCGACTCTAAAGACATCGACGGTATGGACGATGATGCAGGAGAAGAACAGGAACCACCGCGCACGGGGCGCTGGATAGCCACCTCCTCATATGATATATATGTATGTTGGACACTCCGAAAGAAACCAATGGCGATGAGGCAATGGCGAATAACCCCTCAAGGAAGAAAGCAAAGCATGGTCGTCATCGGCGCCGCTCCAAGCCCCACCACAGCAATACCGCCACAGGAGACAAAAACAATCTGGATGGTGCCAAAGATGAATACAATCCCGATCAGCCTGCCTTTGAGTAGGCCAGATAGGCGATGGACGGATACTTGAGGAGGACAACTACACGCCCCCCTCCGAAGACGAGGTGAGCCTCGGCGATGATGAATTCGGCATGCCCGAGGATCCCGCAGAGCAAGTTCGCTTTAAGAGATGGCTTATGGCCACGGTGAAAAGCCTGAAAAAGAAGCAACAACAGCTCAAAACCGACCAAGATTTGCTCATAGATAGATGGACCAAGGTCCTGGCAACCAGGGAATACGGACTCGACCGCCCCACCAAGGGCTACACAAAGCACAATTCGCTAACTCAACCTGAGAAGGAGGTCCTAAATCCCACACCCCGATGCCAATACACCATGGTCCGGGGCAATACATAGGAAACGCGAGGCAGCATCCATAAGCCTCGACGCAACAGACTTAAGCGTCACAAAAATAATGATGATGACCAAGACAAGGGAGTTGGTGCTGAATTTCGTGGCCCCCAGTCTGGTCAGCGGGGAAAGAACAGCTCAGGCCCATCCGGCCCGGGCAGCATACTCGACCAACCATGTCAATTCATGGCACCCCAAGAGTAGCGGCCAAGCATACGAATAGAGAATGTCGGATCCTCAAAACAAAACGGCCGGCCGCGCGCTGGAAGCAATGAAAAGAGATCTCAAAAAATAAGAAGCCCTGACCACCAAACATGGCGAGGTCAAAGGAAGATCCTCCGCAGTACAAAAAAACGGTCGATCATCTCCGATCACATAGACTGCCCGGACAATACCAGCCATAGCAACTTAATTGCACTTACCATCAACCCAATAGTTTATGGGTTCCATCTCACACGAGCCCCTATGGGCATAACGGGCAGCCCAAACTCGCTGCGCCAGGACAAAATTTGCCAGATAGGTATTGACCACTCGAGGATCAATCCCATTAATAACATCTTCTAAAAGATGTCGTCCTAGGTGCAAAGGCCAAGTTTTACAGGCCCACCACCCTGGAGGTTACCTTCGGACAACCAAACAAATACCATGCCGAAGAATAAGTCTTCGGCATTGTCCCCTTATACAGTAACTACCATATACTATCGGGACGAACCACGTTGGCTAGACTCAATGGGATACAACATTAGGCCAAACCCGCATGACATAGTCACAATTATGGGCAAGGCCGAACTCCACCCTCATAGTGGAAATCATACCGCCGCTGGAATAGCGAGTTGTGCCCATTTATCAAATTTCGATTTGGCAGCCAACTACCCGGACACCAACTGAGGATTCCGATCTACTTTATGGCATGATAGCCTGGTTCGTCCAGGCTCCGATTAGGCACCCGTGGTTCAACCACAATATGACATGCAGCTGCCCTTAAGCATTTGTCTTTGCAGACTGACTTTTGCGCAGAACAGGACTGGCGACATGGAATCAGCTCGGACGCATAAGGCGGGAACACATAAGTACCCCCCCCCCCAAGGAGATAGTCCGGATACACTTCGGATCCATACACAGCCTCCTTCAGTCCGGCCACGACAGGTTCCGCCAGTACACCTCTTTTCATACGCATAAACCGTACTCATACGCATAGACATGTCACTCTACTAAAATAACACTCACCAGCCGTCGTTCCTCACTGACGCTCTTTTCTTCGTCATAACGGCACCCACACATAGTGTCATGCCCCACTATGCCAGGGGCTTCATAATACTCATAATATGGCAACAAAGTCCGGCCACCTTTTCGGTCGCTCGGCACACCGAACTTATAGCACTATATGCATCAGCTCTGAATCATGTCTTGGGTCATTGGTTGGGTTTGCCCGGCTCCCATGGTTTGGTACCTTATGTTCCACTCCATCGGCTAAGGTAGCGCTGGGAGAACTACAGCGATTGTGTCCCGGTTCTTCCGGACGAGCACCTCAGTAGAGAAAGCAGAAAACTGACTGTCATGATACAGCGAGAGCTGGTCAGCTGTTCGAGAGGTTGTAAAATCTTTAAAGATTTATTCCGCATAATGCCATTATAAATGCAAAGTGTGACGGATCGGTCTTCCAATCAGACACCGTTAGAGCCCCTCGTACGGTCTTCCGAACACCAGGGGCTGCGCCCACCATACTCGAATTCCTATGGCTAAGTGAGACTGATAAAGCCCTATAGTCTGATTGCCTAGTTCGCGGTGATGAACACCTCCTTCAAGGACCCAAAAATGGGACAAATAGTGTTCAGGTATGTCCCGAACACCCCCGTACTTTTTACGTGGTGGCAGAAGCCGACGACTGGCCAACTCTTAGGATTTATATATACCAAATGGCCGCACAGGAAGAAAAAAATGTTCATATAACAGGCAATAAACAATAAAAGTGCCAGTATCCCACATTACAAAGGACAGCATGACTGCCTTCAGGGAAATATAGTGTCTTTTGTACACTGGTCCGCCACAAGGAGGGCTCCTTTCAGGACACCTTCATAGTATAATTCAGGCTTGCGATGCTCCTTACCCTCTGGCGGTCCCTCGGTCATCAACTTTTCAGCATCAAGCTTCCCCCAGTGCTCCTTCGCACGGGCAAACGCCATGCATGCACCCGCTATACAGATCGATCGCTTAATGACGTCGAGCCGAGGGCAAGCACCAACAATCCGCTTCACGAGTCCGAAGTACTGCTTGGAATTGGCTCAGCGGGCCACAACCGGACAACTAAGTCCTTCATGGCTAGTTTGGCTGCCTGGTGCAGTTCGACCAACTGCTTCAGCTGATTGATAAAGGGCACCGGATAATTCGGCACCAAATACTACGACCAGAAATGCTTCTCCGCAGACTTCTTCTCCTCAGCCCGGTAGAATTGGGCAGCATCAGATATGCTGCGCGGCAGGTCCGCAAACGCCCCTGGAGAAACAAGAATTCAGCTGGTTGCTTAGAGTTCCTCCCATTACTATGTAAAAATTGCTTTGAGTACAAAAGGCCTTACCAGCCGCAACCTTCCATGCCTCCTGAATGTCCTTCAGAGCACCTCGGGCTTCTTCCTGAGCATCATCTGCGGCTTGGAGAGCTTGGGCGAGTTCGGATTCTTTCCCTGGTAGACTCTGCTCCAAGGTCTCGCTTTTCTTCACTGCCTCCTGGAGCTCTCGCTCAGCTTCAATGACCCTGGCCTCGTGTTTCTCGCGAAGAGCCTGCTCGGCGATGGCCCTCTTGTCGGCTTCGGCCACAACCTTCTTCAGTGCCTCAATTTCGGCACTCGCTTCTAGAGCATACAATTCAAATATTTTCATCAGGCACAACTACTAATTCATGGTCAACTAGGCAAAGGGTTTCGACATACCTTGCTTGTCCTCCAACTGCTTCTTCACGCGGCCAAGTTCTTCTTCAGCCCGTTCCAGACTCTGCTTTAGTTCGGACACCTCCACATTATGAGAGGCGATCGTCGCTACAGACGCCTGTTTTCAAACAAAGGGATATACGTCATTAACTGAGTCTCCTGCAATGCAGAAATTTGATCCACTGTCCGGCTCTCTCTCTTTCAACGGACAGTGCATCAAGGGCTACTACTCATACTATGATAATCTTCCAAAGGTTTCTAAAAACATACCTCAAAGCCTTTTATAAGGCTAAGGCAGGATTCATTCAGCCCGCTCTCAGCGGACCGAATCTTCTCAATCATCGCACCCATGAGGGGGCGATGTTCATCGATGATGGATGCACTTTTTAGCACTGTCGATAGACCGCCCGGCAACTCTGCTTGGATAGAGGTTGCTGGCGGAGCGGGCTTGCCTCTCTCTGTCAAGGGGGGCTACTCACCAATCCTGGAGCTTTAAAGGTCTCCACGACCGTGTCCGGATGCGGGCCGAATCCAAGATCGCCCCCGCCATCGACATTCATGGGAACCGCTGCTCCCGTGTATCCGGCCCCAGATATATGCCCTCCCTGGTCTGGGCCCGCTTGAGATGACACCTCGGTGTCGCGCCTAGGCTTCGGGGAAGGGGCCTCTGGAGGCGTCTCAGTCTCCAGGGCATCTGAGCTCAGTGAATCCTCCGAGGAGGACTGTTCGGCGCGAGACCTTGCCAGGCTGCACAAAGTATGGCAACAGTTAAACTACTACATCCTAATAACCCCGGGCGCGTATGCATGTTTGGATTTCGTGTACTCACGACTTTACCAGGGGCTGGGCCCTGGGATCCCACTCCGGGCTGCTATTGGCAGCCATGGTGGACGCCTCCGGGAGGGAACCTTTCCCCCTCTTTGGCGATTCGGCCTCCAGGGATGAGGAAGCCGTCCTTTTCTTCCCTCCCCCCATGGAGGACTCGTCTTCTTCCTCCTCCTCTTCGTCTTCGTCTTCGGAGGAGGGATGATCGCTAGAGTCTTAAAATTTTGTGTTTGAAGCGTCGCGGCGATGGAGGCCGCTCCGGGTCTTCTTGACCTTCTTGGAGGCCTCTTTTTTTGGCGCCTCGTAAGGCGCTGGGACCAGCATCTTCGTTAGAAGAGGCCCCGTCGGTTCCTCTGGCAGCAGAGCCGGACAGTGAATCCGCCCCACCTTCTTTGTCCATTCCTGGGATAATTGCAGAAAGCACAATAAGGCATCTCCCTGGGGATACGCCAGCTAAACATGGATAGACAGAACATAGCAATGACTTACCGGACTTGCGGAGCGGGACAGTTGATACCCGCGGTCTTCGGCGGAGCCCCGGCTTGCCGGACTTGAAGAGCACCTTCCAAATATCCTTGTGTGAGGAGGCGTAGAGCTCCCGTAGGGTCTGGTGCTCAGCTGGATCATATTCCCACAAGCCGCAGGCTCGGTGCTGGCAAGGGAGAACCAGGCGAACTAACATCACCTGGACTACATTGACAAGTTTAACATCCTTGTCTACCACGCTCTGGACGTCTGTCTGGAGCACCGACAGCTCATCAAAGGAGAACCAGTTCAGGCCCTTCTTGGGCCAGGACGTAAGCCGCAGCGGGGCTCCGGATCTGAATTCAGGAGCAGCGGCCCACTTTTTACCACGAGGCTCGGTGATATAGAACCACTGCTGCTGCCACTCCTTGACGGAATCATTGAAGGTGCCCAACGGCCATGTGACCTTGGGCATCTTGCTCACCATGGTGCCGCTGCACTCAGCATGCTCGACGTTAACCACCTTGGGCTTCACATTGAAGATCTTCAGCCATAAGCATAAGTGGGGCGAAATGCGGAGGAAGGCCTCACACACGACGATAAACGTCGAGATATTGAGGAAAGAATTCGGGGACAGGTCATGAAAATCAATCCCGTAGTAATACATGATGCCGCAAACAAATGGGTGGAGGGGAAACCCAAGCCCGCGGACAAAATGAGGAAGAAACACGACCCTCTCATGGGGCTCCGTAGTGGGGACGATCTGTCCCACCGTCGGGAGACGGTGGCCGATTTTCTTGGCCAAGTACCCGGCCTCTCGGAGCTTTTTGATATCCTTCTCTCGGACGGTAGAAGCCATCCATTTGCCTCTTGCTCCAGATCCGGACATCTTCGGAGAACCTCCCTTCGATGGAGAAGACGAGCGCTTGGGCACTAGGGCTCGAGCAAAGGGGAATGGGCGAGCGGAAGGGAAAGGCATGGGTAAAGAGGAAGAGACCTTATCTCTTTATAGAGGTGATAAAAGCTTTTGCGCCTCCCCACTTGCCTAGTGGAACCCGCTCATTCCCCACTCACCGCGATTAACGGTGCGGTTGGGCTGCCCGTGCCCGTATTAATAAAAGCCTCGCGATAAGGGGAACACGATCTCTGCTTCGACAAGACATGCCCGGGAAACCGCCTCACAATATGTACGGTGGTTGGTTGTGGAGAGACGGTTCAATAATGACTTGACCATGGTGTTATGCCATGTTATCTAAAGATGCCAGCAGGTTATATTTGTGGGATATCGTTCTCCCCATGATGGCATGTGAAGATCGTCTTGCAGATCCGGACACGATTTATGTGTTCGGTAATTACTTTGGAGTATTCGGAAGATGGAACCCGCCTTGCAATGCCGAAGACAATCTACGCGCCGGACTCATCGTCATTGAAGCCTGGGTCAGGGGCTACTGAGGGAGTCCTGGATTAGGGGGTATCCGGACAGCCGGACTATACACTTGGGCCGGACTGTTGGACAATGAAGATACAAGACTCAAGACTTCGTCCCGTGTCCGGATGGGACTCTCCTTTGTGTGGAAGACAAGCTTGGCGATCCGGATATTAGATTTCCTTCTTTGTAACCGACTCTGTGTAAACCCTAGCCCCCTCCGGTGTCTATATAAACCGGAGGGTTTAGTCCTTAGAGACACAATCATAATCATCATAGGCTAGCTTCTAGGGTTTAGCCTCTACGATCTCGTGGTAGATCAACTCTTGTAATACTCATATCATCAAGATCAATCAAGCAGGAAGTAGGATTTTACCTCCATCGAGAGGGCCCGAACCTGGGTAAAACATCGTGTCCCTTGCCTCCTGTTACCATTAGCCTTAGACGCACAGATCGGGACCCCCTACCCAAGATCCGCCGGTTTTGACACCGACAACCATGCCGTCGTGCTGACGAAACTCTCCCTCGACACTCGGCTGGATTGGAGTTTGAGGGACGTCATCGAGCTGAACGTGTGCTAGAACTCGGAGGTGTCATAGTTTCGGTGCTTGATCGGTCAGGCCATGAAGACGTACGACTACATCAACCGCGTTGTTCTAACACTTCCGCTTTCGGTCTACGAGGGTACGTGGACAACACTCTCCCCTCTTGTTGCTATGCATCACCATGATCTTGCGTGTGCAAAGGAATTTTTTTTAAATTACTACGTTCCCCAACACATCATTGTGCTAACACTTCTGTTTCACAGGTAAAGTCTAAAGGCTATGAATATGTGCATTATTCTTCAAACCATTATATTCATAAGTCCTCGAAGAATTTCTCTGCTTATTCATATGCTTATCCTAACCCCTCTTCTGTGAAACGAAGTGCACTGGCTTCAATGCCATCTTTTTCTTATGGAGCTCGCAGTATGATGAACTCTTTGGCACCCCTTCAAATGTGGGTGGTGAAGAAAAAGAACTAATCTCTTATGCAGGGTTAGGTCTCCAGACGAACTTAATCGTCTGAAGAATTTGCTGGAGACCTGAATGTGCTTGAATGGACGCAAGCTAATCATGAAGAAATGAATTACTCAATTCTCACGTCCTCATAATTGCTATATCTGTTACTGCTGATGAAATTGATATCATATTCTTCACTGATGAAGTATATGAGTTTGTAAGTTGCACCAATTCATCTACAGGATGAACAACCCAAAGCTACTGAGTGGGTCCTCGATAGTGGATGTACAAATCACATGACCTGTGACAGGAACTTATTGATGGACACTACTTTATCTCCATCTCATCTGAAGCATATCACCTATGCTGACAAAGGCAAAAGCAAGGTATTGGGTCTAGGTAGGGTTGCGATATCAAAGGATAGACACATGGACAAAGTCATGCTTGTCGAGTGCTTAGGATTCAACCTCATGTCTATCTCAATGCTTTCTGATCTTGATATGGTTGTCGTCTTTGGGAAATATTGTTGCATTGTGCTAATGCAATCTGACAATCCCAAAGTCTTCGAAGGCTTTAGGAGAGGAGACTTGTATATTGTTGATTTCTCTGCGGGACCACAGCCTACCACATGTCTACTTGCAAAAGCTTCAGAAGGCTGGTTATGGCATCGATGACTTGGTCATGCTGCGATGAGGAACTTGCATACACTCGCGAAGAAGAAGCATGTCATTGGCATCGAGGGTGTCAAATTCCTCAAAGATCATCTTTGTGGGGCTTGTAAGGCTGGAAAGGTAACCAGGGCCAAGCATCCCTCGAAGACTATCATGACCACTTCTCGTCCCTTTGAATTACTTCACATGGATCTCTTTGGCCCTACTCATTATGCCATGTTCACTAATTATGCATCATTATATGGCTTTGTCATTGTTGATGATTATTCTCATTATACCTGGGTGCATATCATCACTTACAAAAATGAAATGCAGGAAGTCTTCAAACGATTTTCCTCAAGAGAATCTATGAACTTAGGTGTGAAGATCAAGCATATCAAGAGTGATAATGGAACCGAGTTTAATAACACGGTTCTCGATGAATATCTTGATATACTTGGTATTACTCACGAGTTATCTACTCCCTATACTCCTCGGTAGAATGGCGTCGTAGAGCACAAGAACATAACTCTTGTTGAGATGGCTCGCACTATGCTTGATGAATACAAGACTCGACAATGTTTTTGGCCAGATGCTATTGATGTTGCATGCCACATCATCAACAGGGTATATCTTCACAAATTCTTCAAAAATACCTCATATGAACTCCTCACTGACAAGAAACCCAATGTTAGTTATTTCAAAGTCATCGGTGCTAAATGCTGGATTAGAGATCCTCACCATCACTCTAAATTAGCACCGAAAGCACATGAGGGTTTTATGCTTGGTTACGGAAAGGACACATCACAAGGTTGTTGAAATTGTAGACGTGCGGTTCGATGAGACTAATGGCTTGCAAAGAGAGCACCTACCTCCTGTGCTAGATGAAATGTCACCTGAGAAATCCATCAAGTTCAAGGCTACTGAGGATGTCATCCCTACCAAAGAATCTGCTGAAGAAGTCATTTCGGATCGTGAAGAAAATCACGTTGGTGCTACTGAAGAAAATGGCCTCGAAGAAATTGTTGGGACAAATCAAAGTCGTCAACCTGCTCATCCTCGCGTTGCAAACAAAGTGCAGATTGAGAGAATCATCAACGACATCAACGCACCAGGTCCTCTCACGCGCTCAAAAGCTTCATATTTGTCTAACTTTTGCGGGCATTTTGTGTTTGTCTCTATCACAGATCCCACCAAAGTTGATGAAGCATTCATGGAATCTAAGTGGATTCAAGCTATGCAAGATGAATTGCATCAATTCGAGCTCAACAATGTGTGGGAGCTTGTCAAGCGACCAGACCCATGCAAGCACAACATCATCGGCACCAAATGGATCTACCACAACAAACAAGATGAAAATGGCCTTGTGGTGAGGAATAAGGCTCGTCTTGTAGCTCAAGGCTACACACAGGTTGAAGGAGTTGATTTCGATGAAACTTTTGCACCTGTTGCTAGACTAGAAGCTATTCGCATATTACTTGCTTATGATAACCATCATAATATCATCTTACATTAAATGGATGTGAAAAGTGCATTCCTCAATGGTAAGCTTGAGGAAGAAGTATATGTTGCTCAACCACCAGGTTTTGAGGATCCAAAATTTCCAGATCACGTCTACAGACTCAACAAGGCCCTCTATGGCCTCAATCAAGCACCTCGGGCGTGGTATGATACATTGAAGGAATTCCTCATGAAGAAAGGCTCCAAACCCATTTCACTTGACCCAACTCTTTTCACCAAAGCATATGATGATGAATTATTCGTGTGCCAAATATACGTTGATGATATTATCTTTGGCTATACTAACCAACATTACAGTGACGAATTTGCCTATATGATGAGTGAGGAATATCAAATGTCCATGATGGGAGAGTTGAAATTCTTCTTAGGTCTTCAATATCGTCAACAACACAATGGCATATTCATATCCCAGGAGAAATACCTCAAGGATGTGTTGAGAAAATTCGGCATGCAAGATTGCAAAGGCATCAAAATCCCTATGCCCACAAATGGCCATCTATGCACCGATGAAAATGGTAAAGACTTCGATTAAAAGGTATACCGATCCATGATTGGCTCTTTATTGTATCTATGTGCATCTAGGATGGATATTATGCTTAGTGTTTGCATGTGTGCCCGATTTCAAGCTACACCGAAGGAACCACGCCATAAGGTTGTGAACCATATTCTTCGATATATAGCTCACACTCCAACACTTGGATTATGGTATCCCAAGGGCTCTTCTTTTGATCTCATTGGATATTCTGAATTTGACTATGCTGGTCATCGGGTGGACTGCAAGTCAACATCAGGCACATGTCATTTCATTGACGATCCTTGGTATGTTGGTCCTCGAAGAAGCAGAACTACGTATCACTCTCTACTACTGAAGCTGAGTACATCGATGTTGGATCTTGTTGTGATCAATTGCTATGGATGAAGCAAACCCTCAAGGACAATGGCATCAATGTGAAGAATGTGCCACTCTACTGCGACAATGAGAGTGCTATCAAGATTGCTCACAACCCAGTTCAGCACTCGAAGACAAAGCACATCCAGATTCGTCATCATTTTCTTCATGACCATGTGTTGAAGGGCGACATCTCCATCGACCATGCAAATACTGAAGATCAACTGGCCGATATCTTCACAAAGCCCTTGGATGAGAAGAGATTTAGCAAGTTGCGGTGTGAGCTAAATATCTTAGAATCTTCGAATGTTTTTTGAAATGGACACGCATCCTAACACTTATGCAAATTTGATGACTTAGATGTGCAACACACGAAGTAATGTTTTTCTTCAACCAATGAAGACTAACCCTCTAAGTGTGAAGAAATTAATGAAGAATTTGATTCTCAGAACCCTACGACAATTGTACGCGGTGTCTGAAATCATCATTCTTATACGGTGGGTTACGCCACCAACCAAAGTTGAAAATCTACAATTTGACTTTCTGCAATTTCTTCGGATTTTCAATTTCCTCGGTCTTTCCGTAATTGTTCTTCATTGCTATATATATATATATATATATATATATATATATATATATATATATATTTGAGTTTTTCATGTCCTCTACAACATTCACTTATAGCTAATTCTTCAAGTTGCTTTTTCAACCAAGTGAATGTGATCGGACCCGTTCCCCCTCTATGCTAAACTCAACCCAGTCCGTTCACAAATTCTTCATGTTCATTCTATATGAAACCCGGTCAAAATCTTCACTGTGTCCTTGACAGCTGAAGAATTTGCGAATGGAACATTAAAAAATTTCATATCTAATTTTTTAGCTTTTGCCACTCAAATCCTTCCACATCCCACGACTGGATTAAACAACTCACCCATGATCTCCACCTCTCTGTACGTGGGTGACACATGTCGCTAGGATAGCAAGGGTCAGGGGCACGTTCGTCCAAATTCTTCGGACGAACAATTTTTCACTTCCTTATAAATACCCCTCCCCTTGCACCTTAGTTCATTTACTCCGCTCGACCTCTCTCTCTCTCCCGCTCGAGCTCTCTAACCTAGCGCCGCCGCTAATCTCCATCGTCGCCGGTGAGGAAGAGCTTAGCTACCTCGACCTCGTCACCGTCGTACTCGTGCCGGCCGCGGAAATCTTCACCTCCGCCACCGCCATAGCTGTCTTCCTCCGCCAAGTTAGGGCGTGGAAGATCTGAACGGACGAGCTTCCACAGTTCATCTCTCTATTCATCGTGTTCTTCATCAAGGGTAAATAAAACTCGCTTTTACTGCCCTCGTTGATTCTCATTATTTACACAAAATCTTCAAAAGGTGTTTATTCTTCAATCTTCACATTCTTAAACACCACGGTTGCATCTGTTCTTGATCTTTCTCTCTAAGATGTACTTTTCTACAAGATTCCTCAATTGCCTGGATTTCCAATCTGTACGACTCTGGAACCTAAGACAAGAACTCTTAGTGAAATTCTTCAAGACTCCTTGGTCAAATTCCTCAAACTTGATTCCTTTTAAAAACAAATTCTAAGAACGCATATGACCTCTTCAAATTCTTTGCACCTATACTCTGTTCATAGGTACACATGTCTGCTGCTGAATCACTAGCTTCTCATCAACTTAACTCATTTGCAGCGTTCCTCGAAGAAAAACTGCATACTTCCTCAGAGAAATCTATTGTTCAAAATCCTTAGCTGAAGAATATGACTGAAGAAAAGCGTCCTCAGAAGGGAGGCATGAGGCCTGAAACTAACACTGTGTTTGAAATCCCTAAAGATATTTATGCAGATTATTGCACTCCTGATGAGGCCACTCATGGCAAGGAGAATAAAAATCAATGCAAGGTGCGCATTCGGCAGATTGAACGAAGATGGGCACAGGAATGGAGGGAGTACCGCTATGTCACTCCTAAGTATATGAAGAAATTCACAGTAAATCCTCCATGCCCAAGACCTCCATTGGCACCAGGCCAAGAAGCCGATCCTTGAGGTTGAGGAATTTCCAAAAGAATGGACCAAGCGCCAAAGGAAATTGGCTAAAGTAGCAAAGGAGGCAGTGAAGAAATTCAACGAAGATTCCTCTTCCGCTGCTGCTGCTGGTGAAGCCTCTGCTAGTCAGCCTAAGAAGGCTATGAAGAAGATGCATACATGATGCCGCACCAGAGGCGGTACTCTTTCGTATCTGCTCAACTTATTTATCGCGGCAAGAAAATAGATTGCCACTGTTTACTGGGATTTCTTGTCCATCACTTAGTATCTTACTTGTTAGTTCAAAGCAAACATTGGTTGCGAAGTTGCCTTCGTCCGGTTTGCACCTTCAGATCCGCCATGGCATGCTCAACACTATACTCGCAATGCTTATGATTTTCCCCTTTTATATTCCACACTAGTTAAATGACAGTAAACTAAATTTCAAACTTGGGTCAGTCGATTTTTGAGAGCTCGCGGGAGTTCGCCGAAGGGAAGGAAGGGGATCGGGTGGGGATGGTGGTTGTGGGGGGCGGTGGCCTGGCGGTGGTGGGGCCTCACCGAAGGAAGAAACTTGACGTAGGTGGGGGCGGGGTGGGGGTGGGGTGGCGGAGGAACACAGGCGATGGGGGCGGTTCAGGGGAGGGCGGGGGGTCGGGGCCGGTGGTTCGGCCGGCAGCCCGTGCGGTGTTCTGTAGGGGAAGAATCAGAGACAAGGAAGAAGAAGGGTTTGGATACATAGGATCTTCATCCAGCCGCCTAAAATGGTCGACTGACCCAAATGACGAAAGTCACGCGACTTGCATGCACACATTCCTTTATATTCAGTACCATCATCCTAGCTGCTTAGCACTGCTCCTCAATCCATCAAGCTAAACAACGTGCCACTCATAATTCCAAACTTGTTGCTCAAATACGAATCTGATATGATGCTGATATTACTAAAATAGATAATGTTTAATTGGTCACCTAATGTTCCTACTTTACTTTCAAAAAGCACGTGCACCACATATAGAGAGACAACAGGGACTTGCATTCTTAATGCACTCTAGTTCATCATGTGTGGGCACTATGCAACGAACATTTTATTATCCAAAATATGCTTGCTCTTCTTTAGCATCTTCCTCTTCTATTCTTCTTTAATAAGTACTCCCTCCGTTCCTAAATACAAAGTCTTTGTATAGATTCCACCATGGACTACATATGGAGCAAAATGAGTGAATCTACACTCTAAAATGTATCTGTATACATCTGTATGTGATCCATAGTGGAAATCTCTACAAAGACTTATATTTTGGAACGAAGGAAGTATGATAGTAGTATAGTATGTTCCTTGTAGTGAAGAGGAGCAGGGACATTTGCGGTGTAGAGGTCTATTCGGTGGGTTGTGATGGACACTTTCAACTCTTCCGGCCTCTTTGATTCATAGGATTTTGTAAACATAGGAATAGGAATTGTAGTGGCATGTCCACTTGAATCCTATAAGATTAGCAAGGAAATGCGGGGAGCTATGTTGCCTTTGAGAGTTACACTGGTATTACCAGTACCGCACCTTCAGTTGAAGATAGTTGGCATCCTAAGCCTTTCTAGCCGTACCGACAATGGTAGCCTATATTTTCCAGCAAGTTCCACTTTCCGGATTTTACTTGTGATGCTTACGGTTTTCCCATTATATCTACACTATGATCTGTGTAGCTGCTTTGTGTCGCACTAGTAGTAGTCCACTCTTGAAGCTAAACAACACACCAATCATAAGTCCAAAGATTACTTCTTCAAATACGAATTGTGATACGATACTGATATTAGTTAATAGACACACATTTAATTGGTCAGCTAATGCTCCCACTTGATTTTTCAAATGCATGTGGCCACATATAGAGAGATGGCATGGAATTGCATTTCTTTGGGCGCTATGATTCATCATGAGTGGACAACCAACATTGTATGCAAAGAAGCAGAACCTCAAGAATATGCTTCCTCTTCTGTTCTTTAACATGTTCCTCTTTTGTTATCTGTATTTAGTATGTACAGTATGTTCCTTGTCGGGAAGGGGAGCAGGGACATCTGCAGTCAACAGCTGATAGAGCTGGCATGTATGTGATCGATAGGCTTTCAATTAGTAGCGGCAATTCAACACCGTATTTTCCAGCCAGCTTCACTTTCTCAATTTATATATGCTGGTTATGGTGTACCACTTTTATGTACACTACGATCTGCCTAGTTGTTGTGTGCTCTTGTTATCATGGTTTGGCAATAAACTCTCCATGCAGTATATTATGAACCTATCATCTGCCAACTATCCTTACTTCTGGAGCCTTTTCTGTGTACTTGTGCCAGATTATATTAATGCACGCACCATATTACAACACACATGGGCTCTCTCATTAGAATCCAGTGATAGCACACAAGGGTTTACAGGGAGCCCCTATATTAGAATATCCTCTGCAGTACAAAGACAATCTCACTACTATTTATGTTTTCATGCTTCTCAGATATTCTACATAATCACAATGAATATCAGAATGCGCGCATCAGAAGAATATTGTGGAACACTGCAACGACTAACAAAATTGGCACCGAGGCATTGAGTGCCATTCCGAATACAATGAAACTCATACGCTCCCGACCTGCAGATTCTTGTTTAGAATATGATCCTAATGACTATTCTGACCTCGAGGAGTCGAAGGCAGATGGCCTATCCTGTTCACCCATCAAGGTGCCTGTTCTAATTTGGAAAGTTTTTATTGATTGCGCCTATCTTGCATAAGGTGTCTTGCATTTCTTCTACTTTGTTGCACCGCCATCTTCTTAGTTTACTCATCATATATGTCAAGATGCCATGCCCATCCATTATCAATACATATTCCATCTGTCATCATACCATGTTATTCCACTCAAATGTTGTTCCTGTGCATCAGACATCAAAAAGGAAGAGGGTGATTGCCGAACCTGAAGGAGCACTGGCAAAGTCCTTGAAAAATGTGGTGGTGCCGGAGAAATCAGACAGCACCCCACTTATATTGGCTCTACAGCTAGTGACACAAAACGTAGGACCAACTCCAGCAGACTGTACCCATATTTCACTAGCCCCACCACTAGCCCCACCACATAGGACCTGCACTCCAGCAAAAGGTATGCCTATTTCAGTTGCCATAGCATCAGCCATACCACAGAAAAATCCCACTCCAGCAACAAGTATAGCAAGTCCATCGGCCGAAGACCTATCTCAACTGTAGAGACGGCTAATTCCTGTAGATTGGAACCCCATTCCAGTTATTCCTAGTATAAAAGACAATGTTTTCAATGTTGTTAGGGACTACGTGCATATATTCCCATCATGGGAAGATTTTAGTGAAGACAAACAACATTTTCACATCTTCATGTCCCACTTACGTGTAAGTGCTATTATTCATGGTAATTATTTTCCTGTTTTTTGCTGATTGAACACATTAATGATTTACATTACATTGTTGTAAGTAGGCGAGGGTCAATCTGGATAGTCATGACAAGCAAAGCTTGCTTGCGCTTTTCAAGGAAGCATTGCAGCAGTATCGGTGTTACCTAAGCAAATCACACTTTGATGGCAAGTCTACAAACGAATTTCCGATGAAGTCTCTGTGCTAAATCTAGAAGACATTGAATGGAAAAACCTTGTTATGCACTGGTCTCATTCCCAGGATGAGGTACTGTGTATGATATCACATGACAATTTGAACTTCTACTTTTCCGCATGTGCCTTACGGATCTCTTTTGCAGGAAATCTGCTCGAAGAATGTCGTGGAATTAACACGTCAAATATCCTAGCGGAAGGACTTAGTCGTGGAGCCATCACAACGAGATTAGCTTAAAGCGGTTAAACCGGACAAAAGACACGGGGAGTTTATACTGGTTCGGCCCCTTGCGGCGAAGGTAAAAGCCTACGATCCAGTTGTTGTGGGATTGATTTCTCTCAATGAGCAGGGAGCGAATCCGCTTTACCTATCTCTCGAGTTGTTGTTTCTTGTTCTTGAACCGCCGCCGGGTCGTCCCTTTATATACATAGGTTGATGCCTGGCCGGTCTACAGAATCCCGAGGCCGGCTCATACAAGTGTCCGGCTCGGTTTCTTCCTTTCCCTAACTTACAATACAAGCTATCCATCTATGGCGGTTTACTACTATGGGCCCTAATCCGCCATTGGGTTCTGGGCCTCTAAGCTTTAATGGTAGAGCGCCATACTCCTTGTCTTCATGGGCTTCAATATAGATGAGCGTAAACCGGCCCCTCCTGGGCGGTTTACACTCAGTAGTTATATCCCCAACATTAGGCCCCAGATTGATTTGAACCTGTTCATGTCAATCTTCAATACTTAGGAAAATTCCCTGAACATCTTCCTATGATCCTTGTAAACCGCCATGACATCTTCTCGATGTGAACTTGGTAAACCGCCATGACGTCATCTTCTAAAATTGCAGTAAATCGTCATGACGTCATCGCTGTATAAAAAACTCATAAATATTTCCATTTTATTAATTGTCCTCCGAAAACCGAGGCGACAGTTGTGCCCCATTCTCCGTTTCAGGCTCCTGGATTCCCGCGCTTGCCTTACTTATCCATTCGCCTTATAAATAGGAACAGAAGGTCTTTTCCTTTTCCCCTTCCGTGCTTCTTCTTCCTCCTCGCAACTCCCGAGACCTACAGCTCCGCCGCCGCCCTCGACTTTCAGGCTCTGCATCATCATTGGCCGCTGCATCGACCTGAACATACCAGAGAACTACGACCCTTCTCCGTCGTTCCTACGAAGCCAGTAAGCCTTCTTTTTCCAACCCTAGATCTGCATTAGGGTTTCATGCCTTCATCGGTGTTCATCAGTGTTCATCGGTGTTTACTGCTTTCTCTTACTGCCCATTGTATCCTGATGAACTTAATATCTTTCTTGTGCGGCCGAAACTATAGTTTACTTTTCCTCACCATAGCGTCCTTTCGCCTATGAACATATCCCATCTGAATCTTTGTTGTTCTGCTGTCGCCACTTTTAGGCTTTGAATTTGTTCCTTTTCCTGAACTGCGCTAGATCCGTAATTATTATACCAACTTGTAGAACCTGTTCGTGCAATACTTAAGAGAATTTCATAGCTGTCCCTTTTGCACCATTGCAGGCGGTTTAACTATTAGAAATTGACAATCCGCCAGATACCATTAGCCCTCTCTTAAACCGCCATCTTTGCTTAATCAATAGTATCTGGTTTAATCATGCACATATGCTCTTACTAAATCCCCCGGCTTGACACCGGTTTATGCATATCAATCTTTAACCGTGAACCGACATTTCAACTTCCTTTACAGTTTGTCATCAAAAACGGCCAAACAATTCTCCTCTTGCAATTGGGTTCCTTCCCGGATTACAGAAGAACAACTTACTGGGTATGTTGTAACTGGCGCTTTAGCAAAGAAAGACGTCATTCATTGGAGAGTCCCGGGTATTGAAAACCCTCCTGAACCTCAAGATGGAGAGGTAGTTGTGTTTATGCTGCATCTGGACCAAGGGTTTAGCCCTCCCGGATCAAAAAAATTCTGTGATGTACTTGCTAACTTCCAACCCCACCCTCAAGACATTGGACCGAACTCCGTGTCCAACATTTGCAATTTCCAAGTGTTCTGTGAAGTTTATCTGCAAGAAGAACCGACTGTTGAACTTTTCAGAGATTTCTTCCACTTGAACCACCGTACTGAATTTACCGACGGCCCCAATACTGAACTTGGCGGGGTGTCGATTCAAAAAAGGAAAGAAGTCAATTTTCCTCATGCTAAACATCACAGCCACCCCAAGGATTGGAATTAGACGTGGTTCTACTGCCGGAACACTGCTCCTGCTGATGAAAATCCTCTGTCGGGTTATCGTGCTTACCGGCTCAACAATGATCATCCACTGCCTCAACGGCTTACTGCTAGAGAACGATCAACGTATGCACCACAACTTTCTAAGCTCCATGCTCTTATGCCAAACGGTTTAACCGGCATTGACCTTCTCCGTTGCTGGGTTTCATGGGGTATCTTGCCCTTAAGACGTCGCACCAGATTGATGTACGAATATATTGGGGATGTCAAAGATCCTCAATGGCACACTGAAATACAGATGACTAATGATGAGATAACTTAGTCTGTAAAAAAGATGCTAGATGAATCGATATCTGCGTGCAGCAAGACCGGGCTGCGTCCATTTTATGCCTCCAACAAACCGCTAGCTGTAAGAATTTATCCTTCTGCTTTTTAATTTGTCTCCCTTTTAACACTTTCTAATAGCCTTCTGTTTAACCTTACAGGACAAAGAGCCGTTCTAGAAGAGGACGGCAAAAACACAAGACAAACCGGTGAGAGCTCCTTGTGGTAAGAGCAAGGCCACAAAGAGGCCAGCAAAAAGGAAAACCGCCAAGTCCTCTGATCCGCCCGAGGATGTTGATGACTCAGAACCAGAGGTAGAACTTGACTCTCTTGGTTCATTTTTCATACATCTTATTGACAATGACCATTATCAGGATGATACGGAAGCCAGCCGTGCTGACCATGTAGAGGTAATCTCCCTTTCCTCCAATTCAGATCTTGTGCCAGTACGAAAACTCCGTCGCGCAGTCCGGAAAGTGAAACGTTCTCATCCTCTCACTCATTTGGATCCACACTTTTCTTTGAAGACACAGCACCCTGAAGCTCGTCGCACAACCCGGCACAGTGGCCAACAGGTTACCTCCTCCGGTTTACCGGACACATCGGTTCGGAAACACCGCACAGAGGTCTCTTGTTCTTCTAATAAATCTTATCCCTTGGCGGGTTGCTTCCGATACCCTCTTAATCCGTTTGATTCGAATTATCAGGGAACTTCCAATTCATCCTCTGGCGACTCATCAACCACATAGCTGCCTCCCCTTAAGACCATCCCTGGGTAAGTATAGTTATTTTAGTTTTGCTTTCTTGCACTGGTTTACCATATTAAACTCTGTTATTTGCAGCGCCAAAGCTCGCCTCAGCAAACCCAAATTGAGTGATCCCACTGAAGAGAACCCATCTTTTGAACCGGAGAGGACCTCAGAATCTGCTGACGGGGATACTGACATTGCTCTGGATGATCCGGTGCCACAAGGTCAGGACACTTATGTTGATCCTCCAGAAGTTAACCCGGCTAGTCCTCATGTCGATCCGCCTAGCCCAACTGCCAATCCTCCAAGTCCAGCTATTGATCCGCCGAGCCCAGCCAAAGCCTCTGATAAACTGGTGAGCCCAAATAAGGCAACCGATGATGTTGTGATTACCGGTTTTGGCCACACTTCTCCTAGCAACCCTGTCGCTTTGTCAAAGCACAGTGCCAAAACGGAATTTGCTGATGTAGAGAAAGGCAAATGGAAGGCTGATTTGTCCAGCTGTGCCCATCTCAATGCTCAGGAACTCCACTCTGGATACTTAAACCGCCTGTATACAAGTCGTGATTATGAGGCCGGTTTAGTCAATTTGATGAAGGAGAGCTATGAGGTATCTTCTATTTCAAAACACTATAAATTTTCCTTTGTGCTTTATATTAACTCCATTGTAGCCCCCAAGGGCCGGTTTATCTCTTCAAGATGAATCGGGACTTTGATAGAAAAGACTTCAACTGTGTAGCCCCCAAGGGTCGGTTTATCTCTTCAAGATGAACCGGGACTTTCTGTTGCAAAGCTAATCTTTGTTGAATTCCTTCACCTCCGGTTTATCTGATCAATTAAGCATTAGCCCCCAAGTGCAAAGATTAATACTTGTATTGAGCCTTGGGACTTAAAATATCAGTCAAAGAAGCAATCCGCATTAGCCCCCCAAGTGCCAACTGTATAACTTGTTATGTGCTTGGGACTTTTGAGAAAATATTAACAAATGATTTGTTTGTTGCGGGCTGACTTGAGCAATAAGGATACCCAAATCACCGATCTTCAAGAAAATATTAAGTCCCAGCAAGCAGAAACCTCCAAAGCCAAAGATGAATTGAAGGGCGCTTTAACTGCCATGGAGCAATTAAAGGATGGATTCAAGAGCGAGCGGGCAGAGTGGGAAACTGAGAAAGCTGCTCTGGTAAAATGGGCTGAAGATGCTGAAGCGGCTCTTAAACCGGTGGCAGAAGAGCTAACTGGTTTAAAGCGTCGGGTCAATGCTATGACCTCTGCTATATTTGGTAAGCACTCTTTTCAAGAGCCTTTCTCAAACATCTTTGAAACTGCTGGTTTAACAACAAATTCTTAAACCGTTGCAGGTAGCCGTGTTGCGCATTTGGGCTCAGATATGTGGATGAAGTTGAAAGCAGCTTATACTTTGATAGAGCAATTGTATACCGATGCTCAACGAGTCATCAGCGTAGCCTCATACAACAAACCGGCGCCAACCTTCATCAAGGATACATTGGCCAAGCTATCTATGACTCCTGCTCAGCTAGAAGAGGTAAAGCGATCTGCTGCCAGGGCTGGCGCTTTATCAGCACTTACTCGGGCCAAAGCGTGGATAGCTGATCTTGATCCGGAAGATATCAGACAGGGCTATCCTAGCCAACAATAAGATGGGTCAGAATTTGACAGTGAAGCCCTCAAAGCCTTGATCAAGGAGATGCGCCCGCTTGCAAGCAGATTGGTCGAAGAAGTTAACTTGTCTGTCCATCAGTCCAGCTATGATGCAGACAACAAACGGGTTGATCCAGCTGTAAAAGAAGTGCAGAACCTTAACCCACCAATCCGTAAGCACACCTATGCCCCTGACGTTGAACCGTCCAATCTTATAAGCAACAAAGCTATCTTCCAAGCCTTAACCGGGATTGATTGGGAAACTATTGACTTCTAGCCACTAGATGGGGAGGAGGAGGTTGAACCAACGCGGGATGATCCATCAACTTCATGTCAACCTGGTGACAAATCATAATCCGGCAGCTGGCTTTATTTCCGCATATTGCGTTCTAGGCAACAAACAATTATTCTTTTGGGCATCAAAGCGCCTTGTAATAGGCTAGTTGAAATACTTTGATCTTCTGCCATCGTGCACTGCTACCTGACATTGTGTAATCCGGTATGATTGTTGATATGCTTGCTTCATGCGCCTTAGTACTTTTTATAAAATCCTGCCTTCTACATTTGAGAAACTTAAATATGCCCTGGCGGTTTACCGCCGGACGGGTTATGATACCTAATACAGAACCAGAATTTTTATAACTAAGGATTGTAAAGCAATGAAATATGAAATATATCATACCTGTGATATTGAATCATGTCGTTGGTTTACCAACTTGTGTAGTAAGGGTGATAACCCAAATCTTGAGTGTTAAAAAACTCCCACCATGTTGTGCTGGTGGATAATAAGCCATGTCGGGTTATGATAAACACCGGATGATCATCCTGGCGATTGATAGTCAATGCCAGACCGGATTAAGAAACGTCGGTTCATAATTGATTATGTGCTAGCAGTTGATAGCTGGAAGCTACGCCGGGTTAAGAAACACCGGGTTGATGTAATGACGTATAGTCGGGCCGGGTCAATAAACACCATTTAACTCAAAACCTTATCAAAAGAGATAAAACTTTGCAAAAACAAAATCAAATAAAAATTTGTAGTCGAGGCTTTTCAAGGCCTGCCAGGCCCAAATTCGAGGCTTTTCATGGGCTGCCAGGCCACTGAGTTAAACCATTTGACAAAGCCTTTTAAGATGGGCCTCCAATTAACCAATCGTTGTTTTAACTTTGACAAGTTCAGGGTCTGTATAAGATTGACTTGTCAAACATTCGACGGGTCATACCAGGATTACTTGGACAAGAGTGGCTTACTTGATGAAGGCAGGTTAACCCGGGGTTTTAGGTGAATACACCAGGCTTCCAAGCTGTGGCTTGATAGCCAATTACAAGGGTCCTTTCAAACTCTTTGTTACTTTGCACAAAGAGTCCCCAAGTAACTTTGTGAGTTGTGCTCAATGGGTGCCTATGTTTGACCTGTGCTTAGCAACAAGACTCTCTTTGGCCCCTTGGGTGTGAAGCTCCCAAGCTTTGTTGTGGCATGATAGCCGGTTTAATGGACAAATAGGATGTCGCTTTATAAGCAGAAGCCCCCTTGTAACCAAGGAATATCGGAAGAACGGCAGAGGCCCTGCTTGTAGCAAGGATGACGGTTTATTATATTGATCATAATATATACATTGTCAAAATATGTACATAATGAGAGCCTATGGCTCAGGTGTAGTAAGGTCGTAGATGAGCGATATTCCACGGCCGACGGGTCTCCTCCTCCGATTTGCTTGAGTCTTTGTGCTCTCGAACGTCGATGAGGTAGTATGATCCGTTGTGCAGATTCTTTCTGACCACAAAGGGCCCTTCCCAAGGTGGGGATAACTTGTGCATATCGGTCTGATCCTGGATGAGCCGGAGCACTAAATCGCCTTCTTGAAAGGTTCTTGTTTTAACCCGGCGGCTGTGATAACGCCGCAGGTCTTGCTGATAAACCGCCGAACGAGCCAACGCCATGTCCCGTTTTTCATCTAACAGGTCCAGTGCTTCTTGTTGTGCTTGCTCGTTGTCCGCTTCAACATAATTGGCAACCCGGGGCGAGTCATGACGAATATCACTTGGGAGTACCGCCTCTGCCCCGTAAACCATGAAGAAAGGTGTATAACCCGTAGATCATTTTGGGGTGGTGTTTATGCTCCATAATACAGATGGTAATTCCTCCACCCAACAACCCGGCGTCCTCTTCAAAGGAACCATAAGCCGGGGCTTGATACCCTTCAAGATTTCCTGATTAGCTCTCTTAGCTTGACCATTAGACTGGGGGTGAGCCACGGACGATACATCAAGTCGGATGTGATCTCGTTGACAAAAGTCCTCCATCTCGCCTTTGGAGAGGTTCGTGCCATTATCTGTGATGATGTTGTGTGGAAAACCAAAGCGGAAGATCACCTTTTTGATGAATTGAACCGTCGTGGCTGCATCACACTTGCTTACTGGCTCCGCTTCAACCCATTTAGTAAATTTGTCAACCACCACCAACAGGTGGGTCTTCTTATCTTTGGATCGCTTGAAGGGCCCTACCATATCAAGCCCCCAAGTAGCAAACAGCCAAGTGATTGGAATCATTTGTAGCTCCTGAGCCGGAACATGAGCTCGTCGTGAGAATTTCTGACAACCGTCGCACCGCCTCACCAAGTCCTCAGCATCAGCATGAGCGGTCAGCCAATAGAAGCCATGACGAAAGGCTTTTGCAACCAAAGATTTTGAACTGGCGCGGTGACCAAAGTCGCCTTTGTGGATCTCACGTAGAATCTCACAGCCTTCTTCAGGAGAAACACATCGCTGGAACACACCTGAGACACTGCAATGGTGTAACTCGCTGTTGTGAATAACCATGGATTTGGATCACCGGATTATCTACCTGGCCAAAACTGCATCTTCTGGCAACTCGCCCCGGTTCATATACGCCAAATATGGAACCATCCAATCTAGAATAATGTGTAAAGCGGCCACCAATTGTGCCTCCGGATCAAGAATAGCGAGGTCCTCCTCTGTAGGCAACTAAACTGACGGGTTGTGCAAGACATCCAGAAAGGTATTGGGCGGCACCGGTTTACGCTGAGATCCCGGCCGGCTTAAAGCATCTGCTGCCTCATTTTTGCGCTAATCAATATGCTCCACTTGATAACCTTTGAAGTGACCAGCGACAATATCCACCTCTCGTCGGTAAGCCGCCATGAGTGGATCCTTGGAATCCCAAGTACCTGATACTTGTTGGGCCACCAGATCGAAGTCTCCAAAGCATCATACCCAGCTGAAGTTCATTTCCTTGGCCACTTGAAGACCATGGAGTAGGGCCTCGTACTCAGCTGCATTGTTAGTACAAGGAAACATTAAGCAAAGAACATAACGGATTTTATCACCTCGAGGGGAAGTAAGGACAACTCCAGCCCCCGAGCCCTCCAATTGCCTGGAACCATCGAAGTGGATAGTCCAGTATGTGCTGTCCGGTTTGTCTTCCGATGCTTGCAACTTTGTCCAATCATTGATGAAATCCACAAGGGCCTGGGACTTAATAGTTGTTCGGGGCATATATTTCAAACCGTGTGGTCCAAGCTCAATAGCCACTTAGCAACCCGACCAGTTGCCTCCCTGTTCTGGATTATATCCCGCAAAGGAGCGGAACTGACCACTATGATGGGATGGCCTTGAAAATACTGTTTAAGCTTCTGACTTGCCATGAAAACTCCATACACCAGCTTCTGCCAATGCGGATATCTTTGCTTTGACTCAATGAGCACTTCACCGATATAATAAACCGGCCTTTCAACCGGGTATTCCTTCCCAGCCTCCTTGCGCTCCACCACAATAGCTACGCTGACAGCCCGGGCATTAGCAGCCACGTATAACAATAGTGGCTCCTTATCAACCGGAGCAGCAAGAACCGGCGGTTCAACCAACTGCTTCTTTAAGTCCTCGAACGCCACATTAGCAGCATCACTCTAGACAAAATTGTCTATTTTCTTCAACATCTGATACAGAGGGATCGCCTTCTCTCCCAACCTGCTGATAAACCGGCTTAGAGCCGCAATACGACCCACCAGCCGTTGAACATCATTGATACATGCCGGTTTGGCCAGAGACATAATAGCCTTGATCTTTTCCGGATTAGCCTCAATGCCCCTGTTAGATACTAGAAAACCCAAGAGCTTGCCTGCAGGAACACCGAAAACGCACTTGTCCGGATTGAGCATCATCTTATAGACCCGATGATTGTCAAAGGTCTCCTTCAAGTCATCTATCAGTGTCTCCTTCTTCCTGGATTTTACCACAATATCATCCACATAAGCATGAACATTGCGCCCAATCTGAGTATGAAGACAATTCTGCACACATCGCTGATAAGTTGCCTGGGCACTCTTGAGCCTAAAGGGCATAGATACATAACAGAAGGCTCCAAAGGGAGTGATGAAGGTTGTCTTCTCCTGGTCCTTAACTGCCATTTTGATCTGATGATAACCAGAATAAGCATCCAGGAAACTCAAATGGTCACAACCCGTCATAGCATCAATGATCTGATCAATACAAAGGGGAGCAAAAGGATCAGCCGGACAAGCCTTGTTCAAATCCGTGTAATCCACACACATTCGCCAAGTGCCATTTTTCTTAAGCACTAGCACCGGATTAGCCAGCCACTATGGATGAAAAACTTCAATTATAAACCCTGCTGCTAAGAGCCGGGCTACCTCCTCACCAATAGCCTTGCGCCTTTCTTCATTGAAATGTCAGAGAAATTGCTTGACCGGTTTAAACTTAGGATCAATATTGAGATTGTGCTCAGCGAATTCCCTCGGTACACCTGGCATGTCAGAAGGTTTCCATGCAAAGATGTCCCGGTTCTCATGGATGAACTCGATGAGCGTGTTTTCCTATTTCGGATCCAGAGTAGTACTGATACTAAACTGCCTGGATGAATCGCCAGGAACAAAATCAACCAACTTAGTCTCATCAGCCGGTTTGAACTTCAGGGTCGGGTCATGTTCTGTGGTGGGTTTCTTCAGAGGAGTCATATCTGCCGAATCAACATTATCTTTGTAGAACTTCAACTCTTCCGCTGCGCAAACTGACTCAGCATAGGCCGCATCACCCTCTTCACAGTCCAAAGCGATCTTACGACTCCCGTGCACTGTGGTGGTCCCCTTATGACCCGGCATTTTGAGCTGCAAATAAACATAATAGGGCCTTGCCATGAACTTTGCGTAGGCCCGCCGTCCAAACAGGGCGTGATATGGGCTCTGGATTTTCACCACCTCAAAGGTCAAGGTTTCTGACCTGGAATCATGCTCATCATCAAACACAACCTCCAAAGCTATCTTGCCAACCGGATATGCTGATTTACCTGGTACCACACCGTGAAAAACAATGTTTGACGGTTTAAGATTCTTATCCGTCAATCCCATGCGATGGAAAGTTTCATAATACAGAATGTTGATGCTGCTCCCTCCATCCATGAGTACCTTGGTGAACTTATAACCCCCCACCTGAGGTGCCACCACTAAACCCAGATGACCCGGATTATCAACCCGGGGCGGATGATCTTCTCTGCTCCACACGATGGGTTGTTCAGTTCAACGTAAGTAACGGGGTACTGCCGGCTCAACAGTGTTGACTGCCTTCTTGTGAAGCTTCTGATCGCGCTTGCACAAGCTCGTGGTAAAAACATGATACTGCCCACCATTCAACTGCTTCGAGTGACTCTGATAACCTGATTGCTGCTGATTCCCCTGATTGTTCTGCTGGTATTGACCACCTTGGTTGTTCTGGTTACCCTAATTACCCTGAAATCCTGAGTTTGAACCGCCTCCACCATAACCCGGCCCGTGAGACCCTGGACCTGAACCGCCAGATGGACCCTGATCATACTGGAAGAGATCAGAGTTTTTGAATTCCCTCATAATGAAACAATCCTTCCAGAGGTGTGTGGCTGGAACCTCCTTCGTCCCGTGCTTTGGGCAGGGCTGGTTTAACAGGCGCTCCCGATTCATGCCTCCACCACGCTGGGGCGGTTTACCCCTACGATGCTGCGCATTGCCCTGCACATTGGTGTTAGCCACAAAATCCGAATTGTCTGCTTTACGCTTACCATTATTCCCGTGGCTCACCTGGTTATGCTGTCCTTTTGTGCCGGCATTCTTCTTCCCCTTCTCCGGCTTCTCTTCGTCGGAATCGGGATCCTTGGTATTATCAGAATCGGCATACTTAACCAGAGCTGCCATGAGCTTTCCCATGTCGTTGCAATGACGCTTGAGCCGTCTCAATTTCATCTTCAGCGACTTAAACCGGCAATTGCCCTCCAATGTTACGATTGTCGTATTAGCATTGATGCGGTCTGACGAATGCGGGATTTTGGAAACCCGTCGCACCCAATGCATTGTTGATTCGTTCTCTCCTTGAACACAAGTAGCCAGATCCACAATTGACATGGGTTGCTTGCATGTATCCTTGAAGTTTGCTATAAACCGGGCCTTCAACTCGTCCCAAGAACTGATCGAGTTGACGGACAAACTCTTTAACCAGGTGCGAGTTGTTCCGTCTAACATCATGGTGAAATATTTCGCGCACGCCGCTTCATCCACATCCAGCATCTCCATTGCCATCTCACAACTTTCAATCCATGCTTCGGGGGGTAAATCGGCGGTATAATTAGGCACCTTACGTGGACCTTTGAAATCCTTAGGTAGCCGCACATTGCGTAGAGCTGGGATAAGACACGGCACTCCCCAAGAACTGAAAGCCAGCCCCCGTTCAACTGATGCTGTTGGTTGAACCGGAGCGGTTTGATGATTCTGGTATTGCGCTGCCAACTGTGCTGCTAACTCTGCCTCCCGTCGTGCTCTGCCATTATTTACCACATCCTGAGCGTTCAAACCCCCGTGCACCGGATTAGGCCCTCGAGGGGCGTCACGGTGTCGCGCACTGCTCGACATAGCTGGTTCGTCAATGTGCCTACTATAACTCTTGCTTGGCCGAGGGGTTGAATGTATTCTGTCTCGGCTGTAGGAATAAGCCTGCTGCTGCACAATAGCGGTTTGAAGAAGATCCCTGGCCCGTCGCGTTCCAACCGCCGCCAGCGAATCACCCTTCATCGGAATAGCTGCCAAGCGGGACGCCGCAGCAATCATGTTATCCAAAGGGCTAGAAAAGTGACCCGGCGGCATTGGTACATATTGCGGCGGGTTATCTGATCATCAATGCGGGTCCGTCACCCGTGGCTGACCCGGCGCTGCCCTAGGTGCCTCGGCCCGGTTCACCGCTGCCGGATTACTTGGCCCGGCTCCTGGTGTATTGAAGAGATTCAATCCTTCATAAACCAATGGTAGACGAGACCGGTGCTTCCTCTTCAGTACTTCGTTCGACGTGTTCTGATCCAACATAAGCCGGTAATTCTGCACCTGGATCTGCTGTGACTGAGCATCTAAAGCGGCCCGCTCTTCAGTCATCCTGGCTTCCTCAGTCACCAAGTCCTCCTTGGCCTAAGTTATCTGATCCCTCAGCTTTGTGACCTCCATGTTATGCTGATCCTGAGTCTCCGGGGTGACTGTCGTGGTCAACAACATCGTCAGAGCATCCAACAAACCGGAAAGAACTTGAGCCGGCCGGTGCACAGGGCCTCCTGCCCTGGTTGCCGATCCGGAAATCATTGTTGCCGCAGATGAAGATTGCAATGTGGGCTGCATACCGGCCATGAAGATTGCAACCCGGTTCGGTGGTTCAAAGGGGCCCGGAATACTGTCGCCATCGGAACATCCCCCAATCCGGCCATCTTGCAATTGGTACAGCGACTCGGTTTCCCCAGTGCATGATTCGCCATCTGAGTAGATGGTCGTCTCATGGTCGGACACCGGTTCAGATTCCGCACCATGGATGAATCCTATGAACGCACGCTTCACGGCAGGCTGAACCCGGGCAGGACTTGCACGCTGAGCCGTCTCGACGAGGTCGGTGAAGATGTCCGGCTCAGGCCCTGGTTCACCGACCTGGCTAATGAAAATGTGAATTCCGCCAAAGGGGACCCGGTACCCGTACTCAATTGAGCCGGCCTCGGGGCCCCAGCCTACGCCGTCGATGTAGAGCTTGCCGCGACAACTCTTGGTCATCCGGCCGACCGCGTATCCCTTGAGTCCTTCAAAGCTGCCCTTTAAGAACTCGAAACCATCGTGCGATAGCCCCACGGTGGGCGTCAACTGTCGTGGAATTAACATGTCAGATGTCCTAGCGGAAGGACTTAGTCGTGGAGCCATCGCAACGAGATTAGCTTAAAGGGGTTAAACCGGACAAAAGACACGGGCAGTTTATACTGGTTCGGCCCCTTGCGGTGAAGGTAAAAGCCTACGATCCAATTGTTGTGGGATTGATTTCTCTCGATGAGCAGGGAGCGAATCCCCTTTACCTATCTCTCGAGTTGTTGTTTCTTGTTCCTGAACCGTCGTCGGGTCGTCCCTTTATATACATAGGTTGACGCCCGGCCGGTCTACAGAATCCCGAGGCCGGCTCATACAAGTGTCCAGCTCGGTTTATTCCTTTCCCTAACTTACAATACAAGCTATACATCTATGGCGGTTTACTACTATGGGCCCTAATCCGCCATTGGGCTCTGGGCCTCTAAGCTTTAATGGTAGAGCGCCATACTCCTTGTCTTCATTGGCTTCAATATAGATGAGCGTAAACCGGCCCCTCCTGGGCAGTTTACACTCAGTAGTTATATCCCCAACAAGAATTCCAGTTTGAAAAGGATGACAGGATATCACAAATATGATGCCCGCTGCTTTTCTCTTGTTATTACCTATTGTCCTGTATCACTGTACTTGCATTCATACCTGGTTCATTATGTGACAACACTATGCATGATATCTAACTTATCAATTGTGCGCTCCAAATTATCTCATCTGTATTAATGATTACATTAGTGTAGAATATATCCAATGCCAATGAAAAAGTTTAGCTCTGCATTGTTCTTGTAAGTACATGTTGTCCTTTATCAGTGTACTTATATTGACAACTAGTTGTTCATGTACCATCACTCTGTAGCTTATTTTCCTTTGCCCTCCATTGTCTACACATCAGATCTATATTTACTCTTACCATAAGGTTGGATAACACCGATGGTACTGAAGAAGTTTAGCTCTGCATTGCTCTTGGTTGTACCTTCTGCCTGTATCATTGTACTTACATTTATAGCTACTTGGTTATGTAGCATCACTCTTCATCTTATCTTAAATATTCTCATTTCTTTCTTATATTATCACATCTATATTTACTCTTAACAAAATGTAGAATAAAGGCAATGCTTATGAAGAAGATTTTGTGGTAAACTTCTTTAATTGCCCCCCCCCATCAGCATGGACAAGGGCTTTATAGAGCCGGTCTTCACCACTAATGTAAGTTTGTCCTTCTCAAGCCTTCAAACTTTGTTGTGTATATTTGGTTAGGCATGACCGGAAAAGCTGTTCATGTTTGGTGTTTGCATCAAATTGCATGTTTAAAGTTTATTATGTAGTTCATAAACAAAAGTTTGTCCTTCTCAATTTAAGTTTTCAGTTGTACAACCAAGTTCCTTCTTCATACCATGTAAATTAAACTATACAGAGCAAGTGATCTTCTTTTGCACTGCATGTATGCTTTTGTTCTTGATTTGTAATCCAGTGGTGTGGTGAACCTACCCACTACAGCACAATGTCATATTCTGCAATGTCTTAACTATGAACAATGTCATAACATTCTACTATTATTAAATCGTCTCTCTATTTGCCAATCTGAAATGGGATGAATTGACAGCACATCAACCATTGATACTTATGAGTTCTTGATCTGTAGTCCAGTGGTGTCGTGAAGCTACCAACTCCTTCACAATGTAATTTCCTGGCATGTCTTAACTTGAACAATACCATATTGTGTTAATGCTATTTTAAACTATGTCACTTTATTTGTCAATAAGAAATGTGATGAATTGTCAGTACTGATACTTATATGTGCAAAACCTATCATCTGTATGCTTGTTTCTCTTTCAGAGTGGGGAGGATATAAGTGTCAAACAAGCGTAGTCTCATCAGCTTGTGCTGCAGCTCCCGAGCAGGGCTAACCTTTCTTGAACTCTATTGAAATGCTGTCGGTTTTGTATATTATTTTGTCGGCATGTTTATTTGCACTGGTGGCGGTCTTTGATGCCCAGTGTATGTAATCTGTTGTCTGCTTGTGCTTTATTATCATAGTGGCAAACTTTGATGCCTAGTGGATGTAATATGCCATAATTTCTTTATTGTATAGTCTAGGTTTTTTCTTATTCACGATGCTGCAGTTATTTTACTATATATATATCCTGTCTTCGCTCCATGAAAAGAAAATCACCCAAACCGTAAAATTACGGTACATAATCGGGTCGTCATGCAAGTCACTATGTATGGCCCACATCGTGGGCCCAGTCATCTTGGTCCGTTAACATGCTTAAATGTAAATTGTCCCACTAGTAGTTTTGGGCCTTTAATAGGTCGGGTAAACCGCTGGCCCTATTTTCGCAAGAAACTTCAATGGGCTTTTAGTAGGCTGAAAAGTAGGTTGGGCCTGAAACATGTCGAATAGATCACGGCAGTGGCGGAGCCAGCTCAGCCGGAGAGCCGGGGCAAAGTAAACTACACTCTCGTCTATTGGTTGGTTGCCCCTACAAAACAATGGCTAGCTCTCCATTTACTACTATTGTTCAAACTAGGATCAATGGCAGAGCCCGGGCAGCTGCCCAGGGTAGCCGGGAGGTGGCTCCACCACTGGATCATGGGCCGACAGCAGGCCGAGATAGACCCCGGCCCATGATTGTGCCAATCACATCATGGGCCGTTAACATGCCAAAATTGTCTTGGTCCTTGTTTGGCCTAATCAGATTATCGGCTGTGCGCAGGCCGGATGCAAAGCGGGCCATAGTTAGGCCCAACTATATGACGAGCTTTTAACATGCCGAAATAAATATAGAGACGAAATATTAAACGGGCCTTTAATAGGCCAAAAATAATATCAGGTTGTATTATTAAATGGGCCTATAGCAAACAGAAATCCTAACCGGGCCTCAAGTGGGCCCAAAAGCACAGGGTCCAGTTGACAGGCCGAATCTGATATGGGCCATAATTCAGCCCAAAGGCTCTTAAAGGGCCGGATCTGATATGGGCCATAATATGGACCACGCCGTATCTGATATGGGCCCTTATTAGGCCCAAAACATGGCAGACTGTTAATGGACCGGATCAAATATGGACCGACATTTGGCCCAAAACATGGCAGGCTGTTAACGGGTCGGCCCACTAGTGTCTTCAAAATCTTGTGGGCCTTTAGCTAGGCTGGCCCATTATGGTCTGCAAAATCTTGTGGGTCTTTAGCTAGGACGGGCCATTATGATCTACAAAATCTTGTGGGCCTTTAGTTGGGCCAAACCATTTAATCTTATGGGCCACTTTTGGGCCGGTCCACGTGTCAACATATCATAGGCGCATCTCGCCCATTGGATGGGTGACATATATGCCAATGCGGAGCTGACACGTGGTTCCGTCGGCCAATAAGAACTTTACGTGTGGAAAATCGCCATTGGTCGTGGCTGTTAGCAGGTTATCGGATCCAAAACCGGACCCGATAGCTTAACGGCGACCCGTTACGATGGCGTGTCGGTTACCCTTGACGAAAGCACTTCTATGACACGGCATTTATTGTCATGGAAGTGGACACTTCCGTGATGATAATTTTGGTATTGTCATGGAACACTTCTACAACAGCACAGGTATGACTATCTTGATTCTGTCATAAAATTGTCATGGATGTACATGCATGACAGAAAACGTGACCTACTGTGACAAACACGTATCATCACAGAAGTGTATTTTTTTGTAGTGCTCTAGCCACGTCAGACATCACGGTGAAAGTGCCTCTCGTGCCATCCTCCTTCGTTGACACCTTCTTGGTTGCTGGTGGAGCTGCCTTGGTCTTCTTATTCTTGCCGGCAGAGCTCTCTGGCACGTCCTTAACGGGTGCGCAACACTCCGAAGAGGTGTGCTTCCTGGAGTCCTTGTCAGAGGTCTTATCGGACTTCTTGTTCTTCCCCAAGGAGCTTTCTCGGCAGGACCAAGTGCCTTGCCGAAATATGCTGCAACTGCTTCCCGATAGAGCTTGTCACCACAGCTGACTACGTCTTTCTTGTCGGAGTGGATGGTGATGACGCTCATCGACCCAGGCATTTGAGCATGTTGTAGGCATAGTGGGATGCTGCCATGAACTTTGCCAACGCCGGGCGACCAAGAATTCCACTATAAGGCAACGGAATCTTGACGACATCGAAGACGATCTTCTTTGTCCTGTAGTTTAGCTCACTGACAAATGTCACCGGCAAGGTGGTCTTTCTCCTTGCTTGGCTTCTTCCTGGGTTGATCCCCTGAAAAATTCTCATTTCCTTGAGATCTTCCTCTGGAATATGCAACCTCTTGATCACATCCGGTGAGATCAAGTTCAAGCCAGCCCCACCGTCAACTGACATCTTTGTGACTTTGAGGTTGCAGATTGTTGATGAAACCAACAACGGCAAACACCCGACTACAGTGGTGCGATCAGGCCATCAGGGTGGTCCTCTGAATCAAAGATGATGGGTGTGTTGGACCACTTGAGTGGCTTTTGCATCTCCATCACCGGTTCCGCTGCATTGATCTCATGCATCCACTACTTGAGATAATGGTGAGAGGAGTGCAAAGATGCACCTCCGTCAATGCACATGGCTTTAGTTGCTTTCTGGAATTCTTGCTCGTTGAACTCCTCTTCATCCTCGTCATCATGTTCATATTCCTCCTTCTTGTCGCGTCCTTGAGCAGGTTTCTCCTTCTGCTGCTTGGCCTTGCCGCGATGGCCTCCGCAGATCGCGGCCACCATGAACCTTCTTGTCGGACCCTCCAGCATCATCTTCGCCTTTCTCCTTTTCGCGCTTCTGGTACTCCTAGAGATCTTGGCCGTTGGTGCGGCGGATCTTGCAGTATGGCTTGCTGGGGCTCTTCGTCTTCTCGCTTTCCGTGGCCTCATGAGAACAAGTGCATCCGACAACCTCCTTACTGGAGCTCTCGGTCTTGGGCGGCTTTGGAGTTGTCGGAACCCTCAACTGCCATCACTGCCTTGTCCTTGCACTTCATGTTGCGCTTTTGGCCTTTCTTCTTCGGGTTGATGCATCATCATCTTCAGAGTCAACCTCAGCACCAGCATCTTCCCTAATAAGTCTCCTCCCCTCTTAAGCGTGCGCATACTTGTCAGCCCACGTGTACAGCTTGTTGATCGTCCTCACCTTCTATATGCTCATCGCTTCCTGCATCTTGCGATTGCGCACATTCGTGTGGAATGAGGCAATCATGGCAGCGGGGTGCAGATCAGGGATATTGCGGTGTACGTGGCTGAACCTCTCTACATACTTGCGGAGAGACTCCCCCTCCCTCTATGGTATTACATGGAGATCATTGGGCTGGCTGGGAACCTTGTGGCCCCCAGTACAGGCACCAACGAACTCATGGCACAGACCTGGCTAGGATGAGATAGAGTTCTTCGGTAAGTTCATCAACCACGACCTCATGTTTGGCTTGAGCGCCAACAGGAAGTAATTGGCGAGAATCTTGTCATCTCGTCCTTTAGAGGCTTGCACCGTGATGGTGTAGATGCCCAAGAACTCGGATGGGTTGAGCTTGCCATCGTACTTCTCCTGCAGCTCTGGTTCGAAGGTACGGGAGGATGGCCACTAGACTTGTCGCATCTCATGATTGAACATTGGGCACCCCCACCTCATAAGGCAGGCACCTAGGGTACCCAAGCACAGGCTCATAAAGAATGGGTCCCGCGCTCATGTCGGATTGATGATGCGCTTCCCGTCTCTGCTCGATCTTGGTTCGAGCATCCTCAACATGTCGTTCTCGAAGAACTTGGCATTGGTCTTGGCGGCCCTGCGGATCAAACAATGTCATGGACACGTCATCATGGGCGTCGAATCGCTAGCTCTACTGTTGTTGTTGCTGTCATGGAGGGGATTGCACCGTAAGTGCACCGCCTTCAGCCGGCTCGCCAGCAGTGCGCACTAGCGCAATGGGCTACTGATGCGAGGGCCCCGCCTGGTGCGGCTTGTCATTGTTGGCGAAGCTAAGGAGGCTCTGTATGGAAGCTCTCCACTCCTTCATCTCTCTACAGTAGGAGGAAAGTCTAGGAGCATCTAGGCTCATGCTAGGGCCTCTGCCGGCGTGTTTGGCATGGAGCGGTGCGAAGAACGAGCGGAGCTCTTACTCCTCATAGAGTCAAAAGGAACTCCGTCCCGCTGCTACCTCTTGAGCTTGCGTTGGTTTTCCCTTGAAGAGGAAAGGGTGATGCAGCAAAGTAGCATAAGTATTTCCCTCAGTTTTGAGAACCAAGGTATCAATCCAGTAGGAAACGACGCACAAGTCACCAAATACCTGCACAAACAATCATGAAGTTGCAACCAACACAATAAAGGGGTTGTCAATCCCTTCACGGCCACTCACAAAAGTGAGATCTGATAGAGATAGATAAACGGTAAAGTAAATATTTTTGGTATTTTTGGTTTATAGATTGGAAAGTAAAGATTGCAAAATAGTAGATCGTAAACTAGCAAGATGTAAACAAGATTCAATAATATGGAAAAGAAACCTGAGGGCAATAGGTTTCACTAGTGGCTTCTCTCGAGATAGCATATATTACGGTGGGTGAACAAATTACTGTCGAGTAATTGATAGAAAAGCGCATAATTATGACGACATCTAAGGCAATGATCATGAACATAGGCATCACGTCCGTGTCAAGTAGACCGACTCCTGCCTGCATCTACTACTATTACTCCACACATCGACTGCTATCCAGCATGCATCTAGAGTATTAAGTTCATAGAGAATGGAGTAAGGCATTAAGCAAGATGACATGATGTAGAGGAATTAACTCAAGCAATATGATGAAAACCCCATCTTTTTATCCTCGATGGCAACAATACAATACGTGCCTTGTTGCCCCTACTTTCACTGGGAAAGGACACCGCAAGATTGAACCCAAAGATAAGCACTTCTCCTATTGGAAGAAAGATCAATCTAGTAGGCCAAACTATACCAATAATTCAAAGAGATTTGCAACAATATCAAATTATGCATATAAGAATTCAGAGAAGAACCAAATAATATTCATAGATAATCTTGATCATAAATCCACAATTCATCGGATCTCGGCAAACACACCGCAAAAGAATATTACATCGAATATATCTCCAAGAACATCGAGGAGAACTTTGTATTGAGAATCAAAGAGAGAGAAGAAGCCATCTAGCTAATAACTATGGACCCAAAGGTCTATGGTAAACTACTCACGCTTCATCGTAGAGGTAATGGTGTTGATGTAGAAGCCCTCTGTGATGGAATCCCCCTCCGGCAGATCGCCGAAAAAGGCCCCAAGATGGGATATCATGGATACAGAAGGTTGCGACGGTGGAAAAGTGGTTTCGTGGCTCCCCTTGATGTTTTTAGGGTATAGGAGTATATATAGGCGAAGGAACTAGGTCAGGGGAGCTACGAGGGGCCCATGAGGGTGGGGGCGCGCCTACCCCCCTGGGCGCGCCCTCCTGCCTCGTGGTCGCCTTGTTGCCTCTCCGACTTCATCTCCAAGTATCCTGGTTTGCTTCCGGTTCAAGAAAGATCATCGTGAAGGTTTCATTCCGTTTGGACTCCGTTTGGTATTCCTTTTCTGTAAAACTCTAAAATAGGCAAAAAAACAGAAACTGGCATTGGGCCTTCGGTTAATAGGTTAGTCCCAAAGATAATATAAGAGAGCATACTAAAGCCCATTAAACATCCAAAACAGATAATATAATAGCATGTAACAATAAAAAATTATAGATACATTGAAGATGTATCAAGCATCCCCAAGCTTAATTCCTGCTCGTCCTCGAGTAGGTAAATGAAAAAAACAGAATTTTTGATGTGGAATGCCACCTAACATATTTATTCATGTAATTTCTTTATTGTGGCATGAATGTTCGGATCCGAAAGATTCAAGACAAAAGTTTAATATTGACATAAAAACAATAATACTTCAAGCATACTAACAAAGCATTCATGTCTTCTCAAGATAACATGGCCAAAGAAAGCTATCCCTACAAAATCATATAGTCTGGCTATGATCTATCTTCATCACACAAAATATTTAATCATGCACAACCCTGATGACAAGCCAAGCAATTGTTTCATACTTTTGATGTTCTCAAACTTTTTCAATCTTCACGCAATACATGAGAGTGAGCCATGGACATAGCACTATAGGTGGAATAGAAGGGTGGTTGTGGAGAAGATAGTATCACATCAACTAGGTGTATCAACGGGCTATGGAGATGCCCATCAATAGGTATCAATGTGGGTGAGTAGGGATTGCCATGCAACGGATGCACTAGACCTATGCAGTTCAGTGATGTGTTCCGCGGGATCACCAAGGTTGTTCTGGGCAATGGCTCATCCTCCCTGTTCTGGAAAGCTGCATGGTTCGACGATCGTGACACCCCTCTTATGGAGCTCTACCACAGAGCCTTCTCTTTCTGCCTGAATGAAGACGAGCCCGTGGTTAATATTCTGACCGCCTCTGATCCCAGCCTGATCTTTCACCTGCCTCTACCATGCAAGCTAGACAGGAGATCAGAGATATTCAGCAGGGGTCCATGCATGTTGTGCTTGACAGGGCTTGCAATGATTCTTGGGTTTGTAACCTTGGCGGGTCTTTCTCCTCCAAGAGATACTATGATTACTGTTCAAGGGGCACGGTTGCTGACGAGGCCTTTGGGTGGTTATGGAAGGCCAAGAGTCCAATCAAGTTCAAAATGTTTGGTTGGCTGTTGATGGTCGATCGTCTGAACACTAGAAATATGCTGAAGCGTCGGCATTTTACTGTAGCTGGGAACATTTTCATGTGCATGCTCTGTCGAAGCCCTCCTGAGGAAACCATCGAGCATCTCTTCTTCAACTGCCCGTTCAGCCGACGTTGTTGGGACAAAGTTGGCATGCTCTGGCCAAGCTCTGGAAATAGACTAACCCTGATACATGCTGGCAAAGAGGGTTGGCGCCGGCCGTTGTTTATGGACATTTTCCTGCTGGCGGCTTGGAGTTTATGGAAGGAGAGAAACAATCTTTACTTCAGGGGAATTCCACACTCTTTTGACTCGTGGCTAGCTAGGTTTAAAGAGCTCTTGGCTTTATTAGTTCACAATTGCAAGGAGGCCCTGCGTCCCTCCCTGGAAACCTACATGCAAAGCTTGTAGCTGCTGCCTAGATAGAATTCTAAAACACATGGTCGGGGGGCCTCACACCCCACTTGTAACAATGTTGTATTTGGTCCCTTGTGAGTAATACAAAGTCAGTGGGAGCCTCTCCCACTGTCGTGCAGTTTCAAAAAAAACTAAGTGGGTGTGCATCCAACTTGCTTGCTCACGAAGACCTAGAGCACTTTGAGGAAGCCCATCATTGGAATATACAAGCCAAGTTCTATAATGAAAAATCCCCGCTAGTATATGAAAGTGACAACATAGGAGACTCTCTATCATGAAGATCATGGTGCTACTTTGAAGCACAAGCATGGAAAAAGGATAGTAGCATTGCCCCTTCTCTCTTTTTCTCTCATTTTTTTATTTGGGCCTTCTCTCTTTTTTATGGCCTTTTTTTTGTCCGGAGTCTCATCCCGACTTGTGGGGGAATCATAGTCTCCATCATCCTTTCCTCACATGGGACAATGCTCTAATAATGAAGATCATCACATTTTTATTTACTTACAACTCAAGAATTACAACTCAATTCTTAGAACAAAATATGACTCTATGTGAATGCCTCCGGCGGTGTACCGGGATGTGCAATGAATCAAGAGTGACATGTATGAAAAGTTATGAACGGTGGCTTTGCCACAAATTCGATGTCAACTGCATGATCATGCAAAGCAATATGACAATGATGAAGCGTGTCATAATAAACAGAACGGTGGAAAGTTGCATGGCAATATATCTCGGAATGGCTATGGAAATGCCATAATAGGTAGGTATGGTGGCTGTTTTGAGGAAGGTATATGGTGGGTGTATGGTATCGGCGAAAGTTGCACGACACAAGAGAGGTTAGCAATGGTGGAAGGGTGAGAGTGCATATAATCCGTGGACTCAACATTAGTCATAAAGAACTCACATACTTATTGCAAAAATCTATTAGTTATCGAAACTAAGTACTACGCACATCCTCCTAGGGGGGTAGATTGGTAGGAAAAGAACATCGCTCATCCCCGACCGCCACTCATAAGGAAGACAATCAATAAATAACTCCAACTTCATCACATAACGGTTCACCATACGTGCATGCTACGGGAATCACAAACTTTAACACAAGTATCTCCCAAATTCACAACTACTCTACTAGCATGACTCTAATATCACCATCTTCATATCTCAAAGCAATCATAAAGAATCAAACTTCTCATAGTATTCAATGCACTTTATATGAAAGTTTTTATTATACTCATCTTGGATGCCCATCATATTAGGACTAATTTTATAACCTATACAAATTACCTGCTGTTCTTAAAGACTCTCAAAATAATATAAGTGAAGCACGAGAGTTCAACAATTTCTATAAAATTAAGCCACCACCGTGCTCTAAAAAGTATAAGTGAAGCACTAGAGCAATATTGTCTAGCTCGAAAGATATAAGTGAAGCACATAGAGTATTCTAATAAATCATGATTCATGTGTGTCTCTCCCAAAAGGGGTGTACAACAAGGATGATTGTGGTAAACTAAAAATCAAAGACTCAAATCATACAAGACGCTCCAAGCAAAACACATATCATGTGGTGAATAAAAATATAGCCTCAAGTAAATTTACCGATAGACAAAGACGAAAGAGGGGATGCCTTCCGAGGCATCCCCAAGCTTAGGCTTTTGGTTGTCCTTGAATTTTACCTTGGTATGCCTTGGGCATCCCCAATCTTAGGCTCTTTATTCCAAAGTCCATCAAATCCTTACCCAAAACTTGAAAACTTCACAACACAAAACTTCAACACAAAATGTCATGAGCCCCGTTAGTATAAGAAAATAAATCACCACTTCAAGGTACTGTAATGAACTCATTCTTTATTTTTATTGGTGTAAAACCTACTGTATTCCAACTTCTCTATGGTTCGTACCCCCCGATACTACTCATAGATTCATCAAAATAAGCAAACAACACGCGAAAAACAGAATCTGTCAAAAACAGAACAGTTTATAATGATTTGTAACTTTCGAATACTTCTGTAACTCCAAAATTGGTGGACGTGAGGAATTTTTTTATTATTCTTCTGCAAAAAGAATCAGCCTAAAAGCACTCTTCTGTAAAACAAGACAGCTATTCTCGTGAGCGTAAAAGTTTCTATTTTTTACAGCAAGATCGCATTGACTTCACCCAAGTCTTCCCAAAGGTTCTACTTGGCACAAACACTAACTAAAACATAAAACCACATCTAACCAGAGGCTAGATGAATTATTTATTACTAAACAGGAGCAAAAAGCAAAGAACAAAAATAAAATTTGGTTGTCTCCCAACAAGAGCTATCGTTTAATACTCCTAGCTAGGAATAAAAACAAGAATAGATCTAGGTATTGACATCTTTGGTATGCAATCCATAAGTGGCTCTCATAATAGATTCATAGGGCAATTTAATTTTCTTCCTAGGAAAGTGTTGCATGCCTTCCCTTAACATAAATTGGAATCCAATGTTTCCTTTCATATTAACAATTGCACCAATCGTTCTAAGGAAAGGTCTGCCAAGAATAATAGGACATGTAAGATTGCAATCTATATCAAGAACAATGAAATCTACGGGCACATAATTCCTATTTGCAACAATAAGAACATCATTAATCCTTCCCATAGGTTTCTTAATGGTGGAATCCGCAAGACGCAAATTTAAAGAACAATCATCAAATTCACGGAAACCTAGCACATCACACAAAGTTTTTGGAATCGTGTAAACACTAGCACTCAAATCACACAAAGCGTAACATTCATAATCTTTAATCTTAATCTTAATAGTAGGTTCCCACTCATCATAAAGTTTTCTAGGGATAGAAACTTCTAGTTCAAGCTTTTCTTCAAAAGATTGCATCATAGCATCAATGATATGTTTAGTAAAAGCTTTGTTTTGATTATAAGCATGAGGAGAATTTAACACGGATTGCAACAAGGAAATACAATATATCAAAGAGCAATTATCATGATTAAATTCCTTGAAATCCAAAATAGTGGGTTCATTGCTACTTAAAGTTTTGACCTCTTCAATCCCACTTTTATCAATTTTTGCATCTAGATCCAAAAACTCCGAATCATTGTGACGCCTTTTAACTAAAGTTAACTCATCTCCAGTCCCGTCTTTATCAAGATTCATATTGGAAAACAAATATTTAATAGGAGTCACATCAATCACTTTTAGATCTTCATCATTATTATCATAAAAACTAGAAGAACACGCTTTTACAAACCAATCTTTTTTTGCACGCATCTTAGCGGTTCTTTCTTTGCACTCATCAATGGAAATTCTCATGGCTTTGAGAGACTCATTGATACCATGCTTAGGTGGAATAGATCTAAGTTTCAAAGAATCAACATCAAGAGAAATTCTATCCACGTTCCTAGCCAACTCATCAATCTTAAGCAATTTTTCTTCAATCAAAGCATTGAAATTCTTTTGCAAACTCATAAATTCTTTAACACTATTCTCAAAATCAGAGGGCATCTTATTAAAATTTCCATCAGAATTGTTGTACGAATTACCATAATTATTAGAGGAATTACTAGGAAATGGCCTAGGTTTAAAATTTCCTCTATACGCGTTGTTACCAAAATTGTTCCTACCAACAAAATTCACATCCATAGATTCATTATTATTCTCAATCAAAGTGGACAAAGGCATATCATTAGGATCAGAAGAAACACTTTTATTAGCAAATAATTTCATAAGTTCATCCATCTTTCCACTCAAAACATTAATCTCTTCAATCACATGGACTTTTTTACTAGTGGATCTTTCGGTGTGCCATTGAGAATAATTAACCATAATATTATCTAGAAGTTTAGTAGCTTATACTAAAGTGATTTCCATAAAAGTGCCTCCCGCGGCCGAATCTAAAAGATTTCTAGAAGCGAAATTCAATCCGGCATAATTTTTTGTATAATCATCCACAAATTCAAACCATGTGTAGGGCAATTACGTATCATTAATTTCATCCTCTCCCAAGCTTGTGCAACATGCTCATGATCAAGTTGCTTAAAATTCATAATATCGTTCCTACGGGAGATGATCTTAGCGGGAGGAAACGACTTAGAGATAAAAGCATCTTTGCACTTATTCCATGAATCAATACTATTTTTAGGCAAAGATTAGAACCAAGTTTTAGCACGATCTCTAAGCAAAAACCAAAATAGCTTCAATTTAATGATATCATTATCCATATCTTTCTTCTTTTGCATATCGCACAAATCAACGAAGTTGTTTAGATGGAATGCGGCATCTTCACTAGGAAGGCCAGAAAATTGATCTTCAATAATAAGATTCAACAAAGCGGCATTAACTTCACAAGATTCAGCATTGGTAGTAGGAGCAATCGGAGTGCTAATAAAATCATTGTTGTTGGTATTGGAAAAGTCACACAATTCTGTATTATCTTGAGCCATCATGACAAGCAATCAATCCAACACACAAGCACATAAGAAGCAAGCGAAAAGAGACGAACAGAAGAGGGGCGAAGAAAAGGCAAAGGTTTTCGAAAATCATTTTAGAAGTGGGGGAGAGGAAAACGAGAGGCGAATGGCGAATGATGTAATGCAAGGGAGAAGAGTTTATGATGGGTACATGGTATGGCTTGACTTGGCGTAGATCTCCCCGTCAACGGTGCTAGAAATCCTTCTTGCTACATCTTGAGCTTGCGTTGGTTTTCCCTTGAAGAGGAAAGGGTGATGCAGCAAAGTAGCGTAAGTATTTCCCTCAGTTTTGAGAACCAAGGTATCAATCCAGTAGGAGACGACGCACAAGTCACCAAATACCTGCACAAACAATCAAGAACTTGCAACCAACGCGATAAAGGGGTTGTCAATCCCTTTACGGTCACTCGTAAAAGTGAGATCCGATAGAGATAGATAAACGGTGAAGTAAATATTTTTGGTATTTTTGGTTTATAGATTGGAAAGTAAAGATTGCAAAACAGTAGATCAGAAACTAGCAAGATGTAAACGAGACTCAATAATATGGAAAAAAGACCCGCAGGCCATAGGTTTCACTAGTGGCTTCTCTCAAGATAGCATATATTACGGTGGGTGAACAAGTTACTGTCGATCAATTGATAGAAAAGCGCATAATTATGACGACATCTAAGGCAATGATCATGAACATAGGCATCACGTCCGTGTCAAGTAGACCGACTCCTGCCTGCATCTACTACTATTACTCCACACATCGATCGCTATTCAGCATGCATCTAGAGTATTAAGTTCATAAAGAACGGAGTAACGCATTAAGCAAGATGACATGATGTACAGGAATTAACTCAAGCAATATGATGAAAACCCCATCTTTTTATCCTCAATGGCAACAATACAATACGTGCCTTGTTGCCCTTACTGTCATTGGGAAAGGACACCGCAAGATTGAACCCAAAGCTAAGCGCTTCTCCTATTGCAAGAAAGATCAATCTAGTAGGCCAAACTAAACCAATAATTCGAAGAGACTTGCAAAGATATCAAATCATGCATATAAGAATCCATAGAAGAACCAAATAATATTCATAGATAATCGTGTTCATAAATCCACAATTCATCGGATCTCAGCAAACACACTGCAAAAGAATATTACATCGAATAGATCTCCAAGAACATCGAGGAGAACTTTTATTGAGAATCAAAGAGAGAGAAGAAGCCATCTAGCTAATAACTATGGACCCGAAGGTCTGTGGTAAACTACTCACGCTTCATCAAAGAGGTAATGGTGTTGATGTACAAGCCCTCTGTGCTTGAATCCCCCTCCGGCAGATGGCCAGAAAAGGCCCCAAGATGGGATCTCACGGGTACAGAAGGTTGCGGCGGTGGAAAAGTGGTTTCGTGGCTCCCCTTGATGTCTTTAGGGTATAGGAGTATATATAGGCAAAGGAACTAGGTCAGGGGAGCTACAAGGGGCCCACGAGGGTGGGGGCACGCCTACCCTCCTAGGCGCGCCCTCCTGCCTCGTGACCGCCTCACTGCCTCTCCGACTTCATCTCCAAGTCTTCTAGTTTGCTTTCGATCCAAGAAAGATCATCATGAAGGTTTCATTCCGTTTGGACTCCGTTTGGTATTCCTTTTCTGCAAAACTCTAAAATAGAGAAAAAAACAGAAACTGGCACTGGGCCTTCGATTAATAGGTTAGTCCCAAAAAGAATATAAAAGATCATATTAAAGCCCATTAAACATCCAAAACAGATAATATAATAGCATGGAACAATCAAAAATTATAGATACGTTGGAGACGTATCACCCGCCCCTGCAGCCATGGCCTATTTGCCGACAGTCTTGTGTGGGTGTTGGCCCCACACATCTTGAGAATGATGTGTACGGGCTTTGCCATGGCGGTGTCTGGAGCCACCGACGGCGTGGTGCTGCTCGTCGCACATGACATGAGATGGTCGTGGCGTGTGCACCGGTGTGGGAGTCTTGGATGTCACTGAAACGTCTTTGGAGGCCGTTGCACCGCCCGTAGGCTTCGTTGCTCCGTCTTAGACGTGGCAACAGCTGGATTCCTGCTCATCCCGCTTCGGACGATGCCGCTCACCTGGCTTGGGTCGCTAGAGCATCGTGACCGTTGTTCTGCGCCCCCGCCTCCTCCGTCGCCTCCTCCACCGCCACCCGTATGCATAGGCGTTGGCGTCGGTAGCTTGGACGTAGACGGAGCACCCACCGTCGCACCCTTCTTCTTGGGTGCCATGACAATGCAGATGAAAAAACTGACGCGTAGATTGTTGAATCAGGTTCGTGCAAGCTATCCCCCTGCCTGGCACACCAAAGATGTCATGTGTACAACGAACTATGGGACCAGCAAAGGCCCCTTTGTGGTTTGACTTGGGAGATCAACAAGCACAAAGAGCATAATCAACAATCTACACGAGAGATTTACCCAGGTTTTGGCCACTGTATCGGATGTGTAGGCTTCTAGGACTGCCGAGCCAAGTGCTCCCACTGCACCATTGCTCAAAACCAAGACTGGTCAAATGAACTATCTCCTTCAAGCTACTCAGGGGATCGAGTAGAGTTTGGCTGACCTCACACAGAACCACGAGAGTCTTGAGAGGATTATTGAGGCGAAGTTCTATGATCTGGACGTCAAGGTTACAGAGATGCAGACCACCATTGAGAGAGACTGAAAAAGAGCTGGATGAAGCCAAGGCACAATCCAGTGATGATGATGAGCACCATGGCACATGTCTTCCCATTACCACTCAGTTCCATACTATGCCCAGATCAACAACAATACTAGTCACTTCCAGAGCCACGGTCTCAGCTCCGGCTGGTGCATCTACGGTTGCTCCTTCAGTGCCTCCTATTGTGTCCACACCTCCAGCTCATCAGACTTCAGCAGAGATCTTTGCAGACACTCTTCTCTCCACTCTGCCGTCTGTGCACACCGACGCTGCAAGTCAGAGGACTTCACCACGAGGAGCTACCGGAGATCGAGCCTAGAGCGACGATTAGCTCTATACTTCTTCGAACTTTTTGGTACTTGTTACCAAAGGGGGAGAATTGGTATAGATCATTAGCTTCGAGAGAGAGTGTTTTTGCCTTTTCTCATTTGGTTTCTTGAGTTTCATGCTACTTTGAGATACTTTTGTTTGATGCATGTATGAGATTAGGTTACTTTGTGCTTGATCATACCATACTTTGATGTGATGCTTACTTAAATATCTATTCACACTGGTACGTGTCGGTGCTATACAAACGGTTTTAAACCCCTTTCCGCGACGGCATTCGGAACCGTCGCCTAGTGAGTGTGGGCGATTAGGGGGTCCTTCGCACATGACCCAGAAACCGTCGGGGATATGCCCTCCTGGCACACACGCTCGGCAAAATGAGGTCGTGTGCGACCGGCGAGCGAGCAAATACGGTTATAAGTACAGTAGCGCTAAAAAGATACAATTATACAGGCGAAATCATTTCCAGTTGTAAGTTCATCCCACACAGTCAGTCCCCGCGAAATGTTTCCGTTCGTACATACATCCCACACAGTCGCTGCAAGGAAAACGTTTCCATTCATAGGTACATCACACACAATTTTCCCCATTAAATCATTTGTGATGGCCTTCCCATCGCACACAATATTCATAATTTTATCATTTGCATTATTGAATGCATCACACACGGTGCGTAGAAGAAACTGTGTGCGTTGCCTTAGGTTATCGCCCACGGTATTTTCTCAATAACCATTTGCAATAGCAAAAACCAATTAGCAGGCTAATTGCCTATTATTAAGAATCCATTTATTAATCTAATTGACATTCATATTAAACACATAATATATTTCATTCCCATATTAAGGAAGCAGGATTTCATAATTGAAATACATCAGAGTACAACATGATATAGCTTCAGCACTCAGCTACCCCATTACATAACTGCATCAACACCAAATTTCACGTGCAACATCTAGAACCTTTCGGAATTAGCATCATAACGGTACATAGACAGATGCATCTCATCGAGAAAATTGCTAAAGCGGAAGGCGAATATTGAGCATTCATTGATGTTGAAGGTCTTTGCAACTTTAGGCCAGTGCCTGTGGATGATTGACCGTCCATCCTTCGTCCTCTTCAGGAACACTTCAATATTGAACCATGGGTGTTGTATGAAAACCTTCCTCGCCTCCTGTCCATACAGGTGGTTTGAGAGGTAATCATTAGTGAACTATTTTTGAAAGGCCTGAAAACAAGGATGTGCATAAATATCTTCTCTATATTGGAAATGGGGCAAAGGAATAAAAAAGACAAGGTATAATAGTATACAATAACAGAATGCAGCCACAACAATTGAACATCGCATTGCAGAATTGAACCAAGCAGTTAACTAAACACCACAACAAATGAACCAACTGTTAACTGAGCACCACATTGCACAAATATAACATACTCCTAATAGAAGATCAGACAGTTAACCAAACCAAGCATGCTTAACAACTTGGAAATATAGCAATTATATTTGTTTCTCATGTATTTAGTACAGCCAAATTCGATTTATTTCTCACATGGTATACAATAACAGAATGCAGCCACAACAATTGAACATCACATTGCAGGATTGAACCAAGCAGTTAACTAAACACCACAACAAATGAACCAACCATTAACTGAGCACCACATTGCACAAATATAACATACTCCTAATAGAAGATCAAACAGTTAACCAAACCAACCATGCTTAACAACTTGGAAATATAGCAATTCTATTTGTTTCTCATGTATTTAGTACAGCCAAATTCGATTTATTTCTCACATGGTATACAATAACAGAATGCACACACAACAACTGAACGTCGCATTGCATAATTGAACCAAACAGTTAACTGCTACATCTTGAGCTTGCGTTGGTTTTCCTTGAAGAGGAAAGGGTGATGCAGCAATAGTAGCATAAGTATTTCCCCTCGGTTTTTGAGAACCAAGGTATCAATCCAGTAGAGGGCTCCTCAAAAGTCCCACGCACCTACACAAACAAACAAAGAACTCGTAACCAACGCAATAAAGGGGTTGTCAATCCCTTCACGACCACTTGCGAAAGTGAGATCTGATAGAGATAGTATGATAATATAAATATATTTTTGGTATTTTATAATATAGATAGAAAAAGTAAAGATGCAAATAAAAGTAGATTGAAAGCTTATATGATAAAAGATAGACCCGGGGGCCATAGGTTTCACTAGTGGATTCTCTCAAGATAGCATAAGTATTACGGCGGGTGAACAAATTACTATGGAGCAATTGATAGAAAAGTGAATAATTATGAGATTATCTAGGCATGATCATGTATATAGGCATCACGTCCGTGACAAGTAGACCGACTCCTGCCTGCATCTACTACTATTACTCCACACATCGACCGCTATCCAGCATGCATCTAGAGTATTAAGTTCATAAGAATAGAGTAATGCATTAAGAAAGATGACATGATGTAGAGGGATAAACTCATGCAATATGATATAAACCCCATCTTTTATCCTCGATGGCAACAATACAATACGTGCCTTGCAACCCTTATTGTCACTGGGTAAGGACACCGCAAGATTGAACCCAAAGCTAAGCACTTCTCCCATTGCAAGAAATATCAATCTAGTAGGCCAAACCAAACTGATAATTTGAAGAGACTTGCAAAGATAACTCGGTCATACATAAAAGAATTCAGAGGAGATTCAAATATTTCTCATAGATAAACTTGATCATAAACCCACAATTCATCGGATCTCGACAAACACACCACAAAAAGAGTTACATCGAATAGATCTCCACAAGAGAGGGGGAGAACATGGTATTGAGATCCAAAAAGAGAGAAGAAGCCATCTAGCTAATAACTATGGACCCGAAGGTCTATGGTAAACTACTCACAACTTATCGGAGGGGCTATGGTGTTGATGTAGAAGCCCTCCATGGTCGATTCCCCCTCTGGCGGAGTGCCGGCGAAGGCTCCAAGATGGGATCTCACGGATACAGAAGGTTACGGCGGTGGAAATTGTTTTTTGTTGGCTCCCTGGATGTTTTCGGGGTACGTGGGTATATATAGGAGGAAGAAGTAGGTCGGTGGCCGCCCGAGGGGCCCACGAGATAGGGGGGCGCGCCCTGTAGGGGTGGGCGTGCCCTCCACCCTCGTGGCCGCCTCGGCTACTTCTTGGCTTGCACTCCAAGTCCTCTGGATCATGTTCGTTCCAAAAATCACGCTCCCAAAGGTTTCATTCCGTTTGGACTCCGTTTGATATTCCTTTTCTTCGAAATACTGAAATAGGCAAAAAAAAACAGCAATACGGGTTGGGCCTCCGGTTAGTAGGTTAGTCCGAAAAATGATATAAATGTGTAAAATAAAGCCCATAAACATCCAAAAGAGGTAATATAATAGCATGGAACAATAAAAAATTATAGATACGTTGGAGACGTATCAAGCATCCCCAAGCTTAATTCCTGCTCGTCCTCGAGTAGGTAAATGATAAAAACAGAATTTTTGATGTGGAATGCTACCTAGCATAATTCTCAATGTAATTTTCTTTATTGTGGCATGAATGTTCAGATCCACATGATTCAAAATAAAAGTTCATATTGACATAAGAAATAGTAATACTTCAAGCATACTAATCAAAGCAATCATGTCTTCTCAAAATAACATGGCTAAAGAAAGTTATCCCTACAAAATCATATAGTCTGGTTGTTGCTCTATCTTCATCACACAAAGTATTTAATCATGCACAACCCCGATGACAAGCCAAGCAATTGTTTCATACTTTAGTAATCTCAAACTTTTTCAACTTTCACGCAATACATGAGCGTGAGCCATGGACATAGCACTATATGTGGAATAGAATGGTGGTTATGGAGAAGACAAAAAGGATAAGATAGTCTCATGTCAACTAGGCGTATCAATGGGCTATGGAGATGCCCATTAATAGATATCAATGTGAGTGAGCAGGGATTTCCATGACTGGAGCTATAAATGTATGAAAGCTCAACAAAAGAAACTAAGTGGGTGTGCATCCAACTCGCTTGCTCACGAAGACCTAGGGCATTTTGAGGAAGCCCATCATTGGAATATACAAGCCAAGTTCTATAATGAAAAATTCCCACTAGTATATGAAAGTGACAACATAGGAGACTCTCTATCATGAAGATCATGGTGCTACTTTGAAGCACAAGTGTGGTAAAAGGATAGTAGCATTGTCCCTTCTCTCTTTTCTCTCATTTTTTTCTTTTTTTCTTTTTTTTTCTCTTTTTCTTTTTTTCTTTTTTTTCTTCTTCTTTTTTTCTTTTGGCCTTTCTCCTTTTTTTGTAAAGTCCGAAGTCTCATCCCGACTTGTGGGGGAATCATAGTCTCCATCATCCTTTCCTCACTGGGACAATGCTCTAATAATGGAGATCATCACACTTTTATTTACTTACAACTCAAGAATTACAACTCAAAACTTAGAACAAGATATGACTCTATATGAATGCCTCCGGTGGTGTACCGGGATATGCAATGAATCAAGAGTGACATGTATGAGAATTATGAAGGTGGACTTGCCACAAATACAATGTCAACTACATGATCATGCAAAGAGCAATATGACAATGATGATGCGTGCAAATATAAATGGAACGGTGGAAAGTTGCAAGGCAATATATCTCGGAATGGCTATGGAAATGCCATAATAGGTAGGTATGGTGGCTGTTTTGAGGAAGGTATATGGTGGATGTATGGTTGTAGCGACCCGATCCGAATGGATCAAGTCTCTGTGCTTAAGTGTCATCCCTGGATCGGTATGCTGACACACACAGTACTCAAGGATTTATAACAGAGGTAAATCACATGTATAAAATCACGTAAATACTATTACATCAATCCAAATAGCGGAAGTAACAAGGTTGTGGATTCCCATCAACACCAACGGTAAAGTTGAGTGTAGAAATCATAACCCTAACGTATCACTTACTCGTCGTAAGATCCTGCAACATGAGACGTTGCAGCCACAAAGGGTCAGTACATTGAATGTACTGGCAAATTCACACCATAGAGCAATGATGAATAACAACTATCACTACATGCATATTTGGCTCATGGAAAGCTCTATGGTTACAGTGTTTTTGCGAAAAGCCAATTTTTCCCTACTGGAAAGGAATAAATTTATTTAACTATCATGGTGGTTGTTAAACATTGAGAATGGTTGACAGCATTCTCAATCCCAATTAAGTAACATCATCGTTAAAACCCAACAAGATTAATTAAAGTAACATGATGAGATTCACAGGAAAAATCCAAGTACTAGATACTCAAGATGTCCATAACCGGGGACACGGCTAACCATGATTAGTTTGTACACTCTGTAGAGGTTTGCGCGCGGATGACCGAGACATAGTCTTTCAGAAGCGCTAGCACCTTACGATGGGTAGACCGTACCAACCTACATCCCCTACATCTGCTAGTCTACCACTATAAGAGTTCGCACGACTTAGTCAACCATGCTAGAGCCCATAATAGCATGTGGCTGCACACAGAAGTTTCTAGCATGAATAATCTTATGATCCCTTTGAGCCTGGGTGGCGGTCCAAAACAAATAGGCAATCCTGGAATACCCAAGTGCATCAATACACCCAGATGTGTATTAAAGTTGCCACCTTAAATAAACCATCTATTAACAATCTCACATCTGTCATGGAAATTCACTCACCCAATCTACGTCTACTAGCATAGCATGGCATAATAAGCAAATGTAGAAGTAACTCCCAAAGGTTTGATAATAAAACAAGTGATAGGTACTACCTCATCTACTTCCCAAAACCCACATATTAATCAGATCCTAATCATGCAAGTGTTTGAGGTTTGAACTAATGCAATAAAAACTGGGTAGTAAAGAAGTATGATCAAAGTGTGAACTTGCCTTGTACTGTTGATGAAGATGATTTGCACTCATAACTCCTGATAGTTCTACTCGTCACACTCTGATCAATCTATTGTAAGCAAGCAATTGTAACCACACATAAGCAATCACTCAAAAGATTGGAAAGAACAAAGAAAACAATTCGGAAAACATCAAAACCAATCAAATTACTCTTGCAACATAAAACAATTTCTAACAGTACCAAAATTATATGAATTTGGCCTTATCAGGAAGTTTAGGTCAAGAGCTTCGATTTGCAAAAAGAATCACTCAAATCGGAGTTATAAAACTCAAGTTACAATCAAACGAAGTTTAAATACAAATTTGTTTGAAATCAAATTTTAAAGCTTTCAAAAACATGTTTAAGTTGCTTTACTAGATAGAGGAGAACATAACGAAGAAGTGGGCATTGGTTTCGTTGGATTCCGACTAATGAGTAAAAAGTTGTGAGCGTTTGAAAACCAGGGGCTAATCTGTAAATAATTATATTCATGGATAGGTCCCTGTCGTAAATAAACTGAAAAAGAAAATACTAAATAATGAACGTTCACTGCTGAACCCTAAACTATGAACGTGTTCGCTCCAGAGGCTTAGACCACGAATGTTTGCTAAATAGAGGATACCGGTTCGAAGAAAAAAAAACTATCCTAGATCTAATCCAGGCCGTAGAAGGGGAAACGGACGGCCAGGGTAGCTCCGGGGCGTACCGCGGCGGTGGAGGTCGACGTCACCGGAGAAGACGGCGGCGGCGGCGGCGGCTTTGAGGGGGCGGCGACTCCGGTGGTCCTCCGGCGTGGCCGTGGGGTCGGGAAGAAGCGGCGTGACGCGACGGTGACGATGGTGGTGGCGGCAGCGGTCGGGGGCGACGGAGTGGAGCGGGCGGCGGTGGCTGGATCTCGCCGGAGCGACGACTTCCGTGAGCGCGGCGAGAGGTGCGGCGGTGACGCGAAAAAGAGAGAGAGGGGGTCGGGGCGGAGGGATTTATAGGAGGGGGGCGACGGTGGCGTGGAGGAGGGGCCAAGGCGGCGGGGTGGCCGGGTCGGTCCCGGCGGCACGGCGGCGTGCGGGCGGCGGACTCCCGCTGGAGCTCGGGGACGGGCGCTCGCGTGGCTGGGCTGGCTGGGCCTGGCCTGGCTCGGCTGGGCCGACCTAGTCGGGAGAAGTTCCCCTTTTAAAAAAAAGATTTTCCAGACAGCAAAAATAATAACAACAAACTAAAATACAAATATTATATAGGCATATAATATATCAAAATTTGCAGAAAAATATTTCCTACAAAATGAACATTTTTATAGCATCAAATAAAGTTCACACTAATTTAAATAATTCAAACAGTGCTACTGCTCTAATAAAATACAACAAAAATCATTTTAAAAGTACCAAAATTAATTCAAATTTATTTCTCTCCAATTTTCTGATGTAGGGAATCATGTTACCCTATTTTCCATATATTTTATTTTTGGAGAAAAATAATTTGAATAAAACTCAAATAACTCCAAATTGAAAATAATTTCCAAAAAGGATTTTAAATTTGATCCTTTTAAACTCCCAACTCATATTTCATATGTTTTGAAGAAGTCATTTTATCTTCTCTCATGAAAATCATTGGGTTGCATAAAGTTTCTGAATTGGAAATATTTCCAAATGAAATTCAAATATTTTCAGAACCCTTTTCATTTTTAAATGGAAGAAGTCATGTCATCTTCTCTCTAGGGTTTTGTATCTGAAAAGAATTTGAATTCATGGAGATCATAAATGAAAAATGAAAGTTCGGGAAAGTCCTTTTATTCCCTCTCATTTAACTTTCAAAAGTTTCGAATTTCACTCAATTTTCACACAATCAATCAAACAATCAATCAAATCTATCTATTTAATATAACATTCCAAAATTTAGAATTCTGGGATTTTACAATGGTACCGGCGAAAGTTGCGCGGCATAGGAGAGGCTAGCAATGGTGGTAGGGTGAGAGTGCGTATAATCCATGGGCTCAACATTAGTCAAAAGAACTCATATACTTATTGCAAAAATCTAGAAGTCATCAAAAACAAAGTATTACTCGCATGCTCCTAGGGGGATAGATTGGTAGGAAAAGACCATCGCTCGTCCCCGACCGCCACTCATAAGGAAGACAATCAATAAATAAAATTGTGCTCCAACTTCATCACAATACGTGCATGCTACGGGAATCACAAACTTCAACACAAGCATTCCTTAAATTCATAATCACCCAACTAGCATGACTTTAATATCACCACCTCCATATCTCAAAACAATTATCAAGTATCAAATTGATCATAGCATCCAATTCACTTCCTATGATAGTTTTTATTATACCCAACTTGGATGCCTACCATTCTAGGACCAATTTTATAACCATAGCAAATACCATGTTGTTCTAAGAGACTCTCAAAATAATATAAGTGAAGCATGAGAGACTAGCAATTTCTACAAAATTAAGCCACCGCCGTGCTCTAAAAGATATAAGTGAAGCACTAGAGCAAAAACTATGTAGCTCAAAAGATATAAGTGAAGCACATAGAGTATTCTAAGAAATTTCAATCAAGTGGGCTTCTCCCAAAAGGTGTGTACAGCAAGGATGATTGTGGAAAACTAAAAATCAAATACTAATATCATACACGATGCTCCAAGCAAACCACATATCATGTGCTGAATAAAAATATAGCTCCAAGTAAAGTTGCCGATAAACAAAGACGAAAGAGGGGATGCCTTCCGGGGGCATCCCCAAGCTTAGGCTTTTGGCTACTCTTGAATATCTTGGGGTTCCATGGGCATCCCCAAGCTTAGGCTTTTGCCACTCCTTATTCCATAGTCCATCAAATTTTTACCCAAAACTTGAAAACTTCATAACACAAAACTCAACAGGAAATCTCATAAGCTCCGTTAGTGAAAGAAAGCAAAACCACCACATAAGGTACTGTAATGAACTCACTCTTTATTTATATTAGTGTTAAACCTACTGTATTTAAAGTTCTCTATGGTTCATACCACTTAATACTAGCCATAGATGCATCAAAATAAGCAAACAACACACGGAAAATAGAATCTGTCAAAAACAGAACAGTCTGTAGTAATCTATAACTAACGCAAACTTCTGGAACTCTAAAATTCCTAGAAAAATAGGAAGTCCTGAAAAATTTGTCTATTGATCTTCAGCAAAAAGAATCAACGCAAAATCACATTCGTGTGATTTAACAAAACTAATTTCGTGAGTGCAAAGTTTCTGTTTTTCAGCAGAATCAAATTAACTATCACCGTAGTTTATCCTATAGGTTCTACTTGGCACAAACACTAATTAAAACATAAAAACACATCTAAACAGAAGGTAGAAGCAAAATTTATGACTAAACATAAACAAAAACAAAAAATACAAATAAAATTGGGTTGCCTCCCAACTAGCACTATCGTTTAACGCCCCTAGCTAGCATAAAAGCGAAGATAGATCTAAGTAGTGCAATAATAATAAGATAGATCTTGAAAACTCATCTCATATTCTCTACGTTCGGCAGCAAGTTTTCTTTGAGGCAAGCAAAAGTAATCAAAAGGGCTAAATCTAGTGGGACAAAAGTCCCCAAGATCAATCACAGGAGGAACAGGTTCCTCCTTTGGCCCTTCATAATGCACAACTAATTCATCATTATAAGCATTTTTTGGCAAAATTTCGTGAGCCTATACTCAAGAGAGTATCCTAGCTCATTATTTCGAAGAGCAAAATCATTATTAAGTTCAGAAATTCTATCAACTAGGACATTGGTAGGAACTTTTTTTCTAAGGTTTTCATTGAAAGCAACATAGTCCAAAGATTGAAAACGCCTAATTTCCTCTTGATCAAAGAGGATCGCCTCTATGGGAGGACGACCGGCGTCCACCATATAGTGCGCAAATATTGCTTTGGCCTCTCTTCTTATAAATCTAAACTCATGAGCCAAAAAGATAGTAACAGCGCGCTTAACAGAAGAATGCTCAGTATTAGAAAATTCTAGGAAAATTCTTTGTATGCAAGGATGCATATGCATAAATTGTCTTTCAAGTTCAACTACAAGCATAGCGACATCATCCGCAATACTACTAGTTCTATGAAGAATAGAACCACCCATAGAAGGTAAAGCACCGGCACAAGTAAAGAAATCTTGAATAACACATTTTCCAATAATGTTACCACTACCGATTCGAAACTTTTTAGTATGCAAGATAGGGGGTTCTTCAGCAGGAGCATCTGAATTTTCCATGTTATCATTATTATCCATATCAATGATAATATCCCCAATTTCAGACATAACGGCAAACAAAAGCGAGGAAGAAGAAATCAAGCGAAAGAGAGAGAGGTTGGGAAAGAGAGGGCAAATAAAACGGCAAGGGTGAAGTGGGGGAGAGGAAAATGAGAGGCAAAAGGCAAATAATGTAAATGCGAGGGAGATGAGTTTGTGATGGGTACTTGGTATGTCTTGACTTGAGCGAAGACCTCCCCGTCAACGGCGCCAGAAATCCTTCTTGCTACGTCTTGAGCTTGCGTTGGTTTTCCTTGAAGAGGAAAGAGTGATGCAGCAATAGTAGCGTAAGTATTTCCCTTAGTTTTTGAGAACCAAGGTATCAATCCAGTAGTAGGCTCCTAAAAAGTCCCACGCACCTACACAAACAAACAAAGAACTCGCAACCAACGCAATAAAGGGGTTGTCAATCCCTTCACGGCCACTTGCGAAAGTGAGATCTGATAGAGATAGTATGATAAGATAAATATATTTTTGGTATTTTATAATATAGATAGGAAAAGTAAAGATGCAAATAAAAGTAGATTGAAAGCTTATACGATAAAAGATAGACCCGGGGGCCATACGTTTCACTAGTGGCTTCTCTCAAGATAGCATAAGTATTACGGTGCGTGAACAAATTACTTTCGAGCAAATGATAGAAAAGCGAATAATTATGAGATTATCTAGGCATGATCATGTATATAGGCATCACGTCCGTGACAAGTAGACCGACTCCTGCCTGCATCTACTACTATTACTCCACACATCGACCGTTATCCAGCATGCATCTAGAGTATTAAGTTCATAAGAATAGAGTAACGCATTAAGAAAGATGACATGATGTAGAGGGATAAACTCATGCAATGTGATATAAACCCCATCTTTTTATCCTCGATGGCAACAACACAATACGTGCCTTGCAACCCCTATTGTCACTAGGTAAGGACACCGCAAGATTGAACCCAAAGCTAAGCACTTCTCCCATTGCAAGAAAGATCAATCTAGTACGCCAAACCAAACTGATAATTCGAAGAGACTTGCAAAGATAACTCAATCATACATAAAAGAATTCGGAGGAGATTCAAATATTTCTCATAGACAAACTTGATCATAAACCCACAATTCACCAGATCTCGACAAACACACCGCAAAAGGAGTTACATCGGATAGATCTCCACAAGAGAGGGGAGAACATGGTATTGAGATCCAAAAAGAGAGAAGAAGCCATCTAGCTAATAACTATGGACCTGAAGGTCTGTGGTAAACTACTCACAACTCATCGGAGGGGCTATAGTGTTGATGTAGAAGCCCTCCGTGGTCGATTCCCCCTCCGGTGGAGCGCCAGCGAAGGCTCCAAGATGGGATCTCGCGGGTACAGAAGGTTACGGCGGTGGAAATTGTTTTTCGTTGGCTCCCTGGATGTTTTCGGGGTACGTGGGTATATATAGGAGGAAGAAGTAGGTCGGTGGCCGCCCGAGGGGCCCACGAGATAGGGGCGCGCCCTGTAGGGGTGGGCGCGCCCTCCACCCTCGTGGTCGCCTCGGCTGCTTCTTGGCTTGCACTCCAAGTCCTCTGGATCATGTTCGTTCCAAAACTCACACTCCCGAAGGTTTCATTCCGTTTGGACTCTGTTTGATATTCCTTTTCTTCGAAATACTGAAATAGGCAAAAAAATAGCAATACAGGCTGGGCCTCCGGTTAGCAGGTTAGTCCGAAAAAAGATATAAATGTGTAAAATAAAGCCCATAAACATCCAAAAGGGGTAATATAATAGCATGTAACAATAAAAAATTATAGATACGTTGGAGACGTATCATTAACTAAACACCAAAACAAATGAACCAAACATTAACTAAGCACCACATTGCATAATATAACATACTCCTAATAGAAGATCAGACAGTTAACCAAACCAAGCATGCTTGACAACTTGGAAATTGCACCCTAAAGAATTGAACATCACATTTGCAGAATTGAACCAAATAGTTAACTGAACACCACATTGCACGACATATAGAACATATACACTAGAGCAGAAGATTGCATGGTAAAAGTAGATAGCATGATCCACTAAAATTTGTTAAGGAAAGGCAGTATCTAGCAAACTGAACATGGGTCCTTATAGTGAGCTAATAAGACAAGCTACTCATTGTCAGAGATATCGATGATGATTGTCTCCTTGGACATGGAAGAGGGTGAGGCCTCCGCATCGTGGGTGCCCTCGTCATAGTGGTGAGTTGACTGAGCCGCTCCGGGCACCAACCTGCCAGCTCTCGAGATGAGGTAAGCACGTGCACGCTGAGAAAACACCTCGTAGTCTTCGTCGAAGGCACTGATGGTGGCCTCGAGAAAACGACACGAACTGTCGTTTAAAGCAGCCAACCGCACCGCGGCATTGGCACGCGAGGCGTCGACGGTGGCCTCGATGGCGAGGTGCTCCTCCAAGATCTAGGGGTCGACACGAATGGCAGCCATCGCAACCTCATCCGCGTGTGAGACCGTGATTTGCTTTTCCGATGCCAAATGCTCCTTGAGATCCTGGCTATACTGTGTGCACCATGGCTTAGGACGGTGCTTATTTGATGGAGGGGTCGGTTATTTGGGTGGAAGGTGTCGCGCTTGCGCCAGCCGTCGGGGCATGTGGGATGTGGAAGGAGGAGGAGGACGGGGTTCGGGTGTGGATTACCTGCCTAGATAGGCGAGGCCGAGCAACATGAAGGAGGGTCGCCGGCAAGGAGGCGGCGCTACAAGCAAGGAGTGAAGGTTTCAACTTTGAAAGGAAGGCGAAAATAGGGGAAATGTGGCTTTTGGTAAGGGGGGAGGTAGATATTTCCACGGAAGCCGAAAATTTGGAACCGGTTCAGCAAAAAAACTGGCGCGCAAAGTTTCATCAGACACGGTCCCTTATTCAGAGCGGGTTGTGCACTGTAGCCGACGAACCTTCTCGAGTAAGCCATAGGTGTACTATACACCGACGGTGCTCCAGGATATTTTGTACTGCATCTCACACGGTTGGTGATAATAAACTGTGTGGGATCTATTTGATTTTTCATCTTGATTTGAACTACATAATGGGGTCACAACTGCAAAGGATGGTGTTTGAATTGCTAGAACTTCTATCTGTAGTGAACATGCAACTATAGGTGTGTCGTCAAAACATTTGGAATTATTTAGGGTTCGTTTGGACATTTTTATACGGTAACTTGGTTTTCTAGGAATTTTAGGTGCACAATTCAAAATTAAACCACATGCACATGCTCCGGTGCACCAAAATGGGTTATAAAATGATATATGTGTCCATGGATTGATGCTTACATCTCATTTAAGAAATGGGGATGAATTTCAAACACCACGGCACCATGGCTCTCCGGCAAATGTTGAGGTGCTTGCTTTTGTAATTCTAGTAAATACAAAACTCGTCTGAAATTCATGAACCTTGGCATGTTATCATGGAACGACATCAAGATGCTAGGGTAAAAAAATGTTGTCCCATTTGGGCCAGGTTATGGTATATATAAGCGTCTCCCAAACCAAAGCTTCTCTCACAACAAGCATGATGGTTTCGGCAGGGAACATTTCACCTTTCTCGATGAAACGATACCCGTTGCATCTTCTCGATTTCAATTTTTTTTCTAGTGTCAACATAGAACAACAAGGGTGTTGTGTCAATTTTTGGGATTTTTCGGGGTTCGCTTGGATATTCATGTGCATAATTCAAATTTGAACTACATGCACATGCTCTAATGCATATAAATAGTTGAAAATTCAAATATGTGTCCTTGGTTGCATGCTTAATTAGGTCCCATGCAAGAAATGAGAATGAATGTCAAACACCCTGCCATCGTCAGTCGGCCACAAACATTGAGATATATACCTGGTTTTTAAATTCTTGTAAATCCAAAGCTCGTCTAAAATTCATGAAACTTGCCATGGTAAAAACTAATGCGTTAGCAGCATCCTGCTATCATGGAGTGGCATAACATGCCATGGTAATTTTTTTGTCCCATTTGGGGCAGGTTTGGGTATATGCTTCTCACAAACCAGAGCTTCTCACAACAAGCATGATGGTTTTGGTACGGAACGCTCCACCTTTGGGGACAAAACGATGTCCATTGCCTCTTATTGCTTTCAAAAAAAAATCTCGTGTCAACATAGAACAGCAAGAGTGTTGTGTTAATTTTTGTGATTTTTCGGGGTTCATTTGGACATTTTTATGCATTAACTGAGTTTTCAATGCATTTATGTGCATAATTCAAATTTGAACTACATGCACATGCTCCAGTGCATATAAATTGGTTGAAAAATCAAATCTGTGTCCTTGGGTGCATGCTTAGGTCCCATGCAAGAAATGGGAATGAATTTCAATCACCCTACCACCGTTGATTGCCGGCAAAACGTTGAGATACCTAGTTTTTAAATTCTAGTAAATCCAAAACTCGTCTGAAATTCATGAAACTTGTCATGGTATCATGGAGCGGCATCAACATGTCGTGGTAAATTTTTTGTCCCATTTGGGGCAGGTTTGGGTATAAGCTTCTCACAAACTAGAGCTTATCACAACAAGCATGATGGTTTCGATAGGGAACGTCCCACCTTTGGGGACGAAACGTTATCCATTGCCTCTTATTGCTTTCAATTTTTTTTCTCGTGTCAACATAGAACAACAGGAGTGTTGTGTCATTTTTTGTGATTTTTCGGGGTTTGTTTGGACATTTTTATGCATTAACTGAGTTTTCAATGCATTTATGTGCACAATTCAAATTTGAACTACGTGCACATGCTCCAGTGCATATAAATTGGTTGAAAAATCAAATTTGTATCCTTGGGTGCATGCTTAGGTCCCATGCAAGAAATGAGAATGAATTTCAAACACGAGGGCACCGTAGATTCCCGGAAAAACGTTGAGATACTTTGTTTTTAAATTCTAGTAAATCCAAAACACGTCTAAAATTCATGAAACTTGGCATGGTATCATGGAGCGGCATCAACATGTCGTGGTAAAAAAATTGTCCCATTTGGGGCAGGTTTGGGTATATGCTTCTCACAAACCAGAGCTTATCACAAGAAGCATGATGGTTTCGATAGGGAACATCCCACCTTTGGGGATGAAACGATATCCATTGCCTCTTATTGCCTTCAAACTTTTTCTCGTGCCAACATAGAACAACAGGAGTGTTGTGTCAATTTTTGTGATTTTTGGGGTTCGTTTGGACATTTTTATGCATTAACCGAGTTTTCAATGCATTTATGTGCATAATTCAAATTGAACTACATGCACATGCTCCAGTGCATATAAATTGGTTGAAAAATCAAATTTGTGTCCTTGGGTGCATGCTTAGGTCCCATGCAAGAAATGGGAATGAATTTCAAACACCAGTGCATATAAAACGTTGAGATACTTTGTTTTTAAGTTCTAGTAAATCTAAAACTCGTATGAAATTCATGAAACTTGGCATGCTATCATGGAATGGCACCCGACATGCTGTGGTATTTTTCGTGTCCATTTTGAGAGAAGGCGCACTCGAATAATGACAGCCAACAAAGGCATTTTGAAAAGATAGCAGCCACTTTAATATCTCAAACGTTTGTATAATTCAAACCGTGTGCGTTCTGTTAACCACTCACGTGACGCCATGTGTCTTGGTTTTAATGTCTATAGGAGGTGCCGTGTAGACAGCTGCTTGACTGAACGGGAGGCGTACGAGCGCAGTCCGGTGCGCAGGCTCACCGGGAATCGTACAAGCTGTTCAACGCAGGATCTGTGCATCTCTTCAATGCAAGCGGTTCAGATTATGGTATGCAAATTAAAGCCAGACTTCGGCGCTAAGACAAGAGACACTGTGATTTGTCAAAATATGCAGCTAAAAATCAATAGCACTATCTTTTTTTTGCAACTAAAATTCAGTAATTAATCATAGATTTCATTCATACTAGAGATTAAGTAGTTGTTCTCACCGGGAAGCGAGACAGCCTTGGACCGCCGCCCGCCTCACTCACACTGGTCTATATTAATGGTGCCGTCGAGCGGCCGCACCCCCCATCCTCACCACACACACAATTCCTCTCTCTCTGCCCGTATCCTCGACGCTGCTCTGAGTCCTCAAAGCCGTCGGTGTACGAGGATGCCGCCGAAGCGCCCCATCGGAGGGAGTGGTGACGCCAGGGCTGCTGAAGCACCGGAGCACGGCGTGAATATGGAGACAGATGTTTCCGTCGCCGCCGAGGTGGAGAATGAGGCTGCCAACAAGCGGAGGCGGGTCGATAAAGAACCGCAAGCGACTCCATTAGGCCTAGACTTCATCAACAACCTCCCCGATGATATGTTGATAGTTATCATATCCCTCCTCCCAATCAAATATCGGGCGAGGACAGCTGCCCTTTCCTGGCGGTGGCGCCCCCTATGGCTCCTCACCCCTGTCGACCTCCTCGACACCCACAAGCTCTGCCATGGCTATCGCCAAAGCTTGGATGCGTTCTCCCAGATCCTCGGCAGTCACCATGGCCCAATCAAAGGCGTTATCACGGGCAAGTTCCATTCCAATGGCAAGGACCGAGCGAAGCTTAAGGAGTGGTTCCGATCCCCCACCATAGATCAGCTCGAGAAGCTCAGTTTTAATGATGGGCATATGCGCTTGCTGCCAACGTCCGCGCTCCGCTTCGCGCCCACGCTGCGCCTCGCCAAGTTCATGAACTGCCATCCCCCCTTAATGACGCGCCCGCTCTTTTTCTACCATGACTGAAGCACCTCAAGCTCGTGCCATCCGCATCCCAAAGGATGACATGGAGCGCCTGCTCCGTGGCTGTACTGCACTCGAGTTCCTTCGTCTTCAGGCGATGAATTGGTCGAGTACCTTGCACATCACCTCCAGGACTCTCCGGACTATTTATGTGTGTTGCTGGTGCTGCAACGAGAGATCACAAAAGGTGGACCACAATATGGTCATCCAGGACACACCTTCACTTGAGAGATTACTTGTGGTTGATCAACAAGGTCCAACAAGAATCAATGTCATTTCTGCGCCAAAATTGAAAGCGGTGGGCTACTCGTCTGTCAAATACTACAACTTTCAGGTACAACAGTCGCCTTATACCTCTCCTTCTTGATATCAACGTTATTTCCAGTTTTGAAGATGTATGTTCGTCTGTCATCCAGCGAAGCTTCACCCAGACTCTGGGCACAGTGAAGGTCTTGGCACTAGAATCTGTCGGCCCCAACCTGGACCAAGTTGTCAGTTGCCTAAGATGCTTTCCGTGCCTAGAGAAGCTATATATCGAGGTGATGTTCCTTTCCTGATAAATGTTAACCATAAGGGAGTTCAATTTTTTGCACCTTTTCCCAAGTTTACAATGACAATGTACTACGATTTCTGAAGGAATTTTGGAGGATTTTAGGACATACACCCCCACCCCATATTGGTTGCTTCATTCATATGGTTACAGTCATCCATAAGCATTTCTCTTTGGATTCATCTATACTAGTTTTCTTAGGGAATTTTTCATCCCATCCAACCTCTTGTGAAGAAGGCTACATGTTTCTAGATTGTAATCAAATGCCTATGTTAATCATGCCAGATCGAAGATGGCACATTGGTGCATTTTACAAATCCTGCAAACCAAATGGGCGTGTAGAAGTGTTCAAAACTGCATGTAGGCACTAACACGTTCTCTTCTTTTACAGATAATAATAGGCCTGGAGGTGGATAATGTTTATAACGACAATCATATCGAATGCCTGGATCTGCATCTCTCAAATATTACTTTGAACTCCTACCGAGGGACCTTACCGGAGATTACACTCGCCAGGTTCTTTCTTGCCAGAGCAAAGGTACTGAGGATACTGATGTTGAAACGCATTTAATTAGGAAAGATGAATGGTATGATTATCAGAGCCGACAGGTACTGCGGAATGGAAGTGCCTCCAAAAATGCCAAATTTCGTATTGGAAGAGCATATGGCAAAGCAATTGGAAGTCATTGTGTCAAACCCATACATGACTTGTCAGCAGTTGATCCCTTTTCAGAAATGACGCGGTTTGCAATGTTTGAATTCGGGCATTGTAATCTTTGAATTTGAACCTTGCAATATTTATGATATTTGTTATATTGAACCGTTTTTATTCTCTTGTCTCAACGCAAATAGTTCATCCGAGTGAACTGTATGCCATATATCGCACACACCTTCATCTGGCTGCCCGTTTCTGTTGTTACGCCTCATCACAAACAGTTCATCCGAGTGAACCGTATGCTGTGTATCACACACGCCTTCATCTGGCTGCCCATTTCTTTTGTTCCTCCTCATCGCAAACAGTTAATTGAACTGAACCGTATGCCCTGCATCGCACACGGAACCAAAATCTGAACCGTGTTTGATGCATACGTCATCACAAATGTTTTGGACATTTTTGACGGTTCTCTGACACCACCGTTTGCGATTATTGCATCACACACAGTTTCTCGAAGGGTCTCTGATCGTAGTGTCGTGTTAGCAGCATCCTGCAGTAGTGTCATATGATCTTTATATGATCATTCACTTGTTTGATTAGTGATGCATGCTTATTACATTGCAATCATATAATTTTGAGCGCTCCATCAAGACGTATGTGACATGGAAGAGTGACCCATGATCCTAATTGATTGTGCATTTGCATTCAAATGCAAATTTTTAATAATGCACAAATTTAGGGAGAGCTCTTGGTTATAACATACTTCTCAAAGCGACGATGCATTTCATTCATTATATCATTTGTCGAAGCATTGATCTATATGTTGTCATCAATTACCAAAAAGGGGGAGATTGGAAGTGCGACTAATCCTCGGGTGTTTTGGTAATTAATAACAACATATAAGTCATTGGTCTAATGCTAATTGATAATAGATTTAAGAGAATATCAATGCTTAAGGACAAGAATTGTCAAAGCTCCAAGACTCTACATTTTTTTAAGTGATCCAAGATCGCATTGAGTCCATGGGAAAGCCAATATCATTAAAAAGGGATGAGATTTTGATCATGACTCAATTGCTCAAGTGCTTAGTGATATTGCTCCAAAAATCCTCAAAATCCACATCACATCTGTCCAAAACCCTAAAGTATCATCTCGACCCCACCGAAAATCTCTATCCTGGACTCACCGAGTTGATCACATACACTGCCTAAGCCCAACCGTAGCATTTTGGTTCTACCGATATGGATCCCGGTCTCACCAAGATGGCGTTACCAAGTTTCTGTTGTGAAGTTGCTTCATTTCATAATTACCGAGATGAAATGACCGGAACTACCAAAATGTGGTCTTTCCCTAGCCATTGCACTTCGATCGCACCAAGATGTTCTAATCGGTCTCATCGAAACATCCAAAGTTCGAATCTTTTACACTAGTCGATCTCACCGAGAATTCGGTTCGGTGTCATCGAGCTGGGTGAAAGACTTGTAATGGTTGGATCTTTGGGTGAAGGCTATATATACCCCTCCACCCCACTTACTCTCTAAGAGATCCATCAGAATGAACCACTACTTCCACTACTCATTTCTGATAGAGAACCACCTACTCATTTGTTGAGATCAAGAGATTCCAATCCTGCCACTTGAACCTTGATTTCTAGCCTTCCCCAAGTTACTTTCCATTTAATCCCTCTTCTACCAAAGCCAAATCTGTGAGAGAGTGATTGAGTCTTGGGTAGACTATCATCTGAAGCACAAGAGTAAGGAGTTCATCATCAACAACACCATCTATTACCTTTTGGAGAGTGGTGTCTCCTAGATTGGTTAGGTGTCACTTGGGAGCCTTCAAGAGATTGTGGGGTTGAAGCAAAGAGTTTGTAAGGGCAAAGAGAGTAAAGGTTGAAGCAAAGAGTTTGTAATGGGCGTAAGCCTTGATGGAAAAGACAATGTTACTTCTTCGTGAACCCTTCGTAGGTGGAGCCCTCCGTGGACTCGCGCAACCTTTACTCTCGGTGTGTTGAAGTCTCCATCAACGTGGATGTACGATAGCACCACCTATCGGAACTACAACGAAAATCTCCATGTCTTCATTGCGTTTGATTTCTTTGATATTTTCTTTATATTCATATGCAAAGTCTTTGCTTTTCGCTACTCAACTCTTGGACTTGCATGCGTAGGGTGTACTTGACTTGGTAGAATTGCTAAAACTTGCCTACAACTAAAACTGGGAAAAGGATAAGCCTTTATTTGGTCAAGTAGTCTAATCACCCCCCTTCAGACATACTTGCAATCCTACAACGTGGTGCATCAGGATGTACAACCGGTCCCTTGGCCTGCCTATCCTCCTCCGCGGAACCAGCGTGAAGCTGGTCAGGCCATGCGATGAGCCGATCTCATGGTCATGCTTGGCCTTGCCCTTGCCGAAGAATCCAGCCATGTCATATAGGGTTTCTATCAGCTGGCGAGAGAGTACACGTGACCAAATGTGGACGGGAGTGGGGAAGAGAAGTGGATGAGGCCACCCCCGCCCGCTTGCAATTTAAAAGAGCGTGGACTCTCGACGCTTCCACTCGCTGCCATGCGGGCTCAAATTAAGTGGGCAGTATTGACTATAACCGTGGTGGTGGTTGGTCAGCCAACAAATGGGCCCGAGATGGACAACGAGTGAACACGCGACGCGTCCGTCTCGTGTCCGTATGGACACAAATCAGACGCAAATTTGATCCTGAAATGCATTCGGCAGTCAGGCCGACATTTTCGTCGGTTTTAATCCAAACGAACATCGCAGATCATATGCATGGGTTGGAGTTGCCGTAAATGCCTCAGATGACGGTCTTTTTCGTCGCCTCAAATGTCTAACACAGATATCTAACTTCTGCTGTCAGCATTCCACCAACCTCACCCCCACCATCAAGCACAACTTTCACAATCAGTGTGATGGCAGCAAATTTCGCTGTGAAGACCCCTCACCATCAAGAGTGCAAATTCCATTGGGAGAAACCTCCCGTAGGCACGTACAAAATGTACGGATGCCGCGTACTTTCGGCTGTTCTTCGGAACGGAACAGTAGGGGAGAAGCTTTGGAGGGGGTAGCCGAAGTGTCTGATCACGCATCTAACACTGCAGCGGCGGAGGCTATGGCGATTCGGAGGGGCCTCCAACTATTACATGATATTGCTTGCTCCAGAGTTACCGTGGAAGCTGATACCTTGGAGATTATCAATGCATGTAATGGAGTTAGTGATGTTTTGGCACCATATTCAGCTATCATGGCAGATTGCTTCCAAATTGCTCATGGAATATCATCGGTTTGATTTCAGTACTGTCCTAGGGAAGCCAATGGCTTGGCAAATTTTTTAGCTAGACACGCTTATAACAATAATTCAATGTATTTGTAGGATAATGATACACCTACATTTTTGATTACCCATGTACACTGAATTCGCAATAAAGTGACAAGAGGCTTTTCCCTAAAAAGAAAAACCTCACCCCCACCAACCCTAGAACCTTTGCGCTCTCTTTCTTCACACCTCCAGTCCTCCACCCACCCTCATTTCCCAGTCGCGTACGTGGGCAGTTCACACCAACCCCCACCCTGATCGCCCGCATCTGCATCGGGAGCGTGAAGGAAGAAAAAATAGGAGGACATGACGCTGCTGTGTGTGCCGCTGGTGGGGCGGACGGTCGAGGAGATGAAGATCGACGCGGCGGCCGCAGCGGCCGCAGGGGCCGACCTTGTCGAGATCCGACTGGACTACATCGAGGGGTTCCGCCCGCGGGAGGACCTTCCACGTCTGCTCCACAGCTGCCCACTCCCCGTTCTTGTCACCTACCGGTTCGATCTCCTCTTCGCCTGCTTCTCGATCCCCGGTTTGGTTGTTTTGAGATTTCGCGTCCGTGTTGCAATATTCGGAACGGGCGTGCAGATACTTGCGAATAATCAAATTCGGAACGGGCGCGCAGATGCTGCTCACCGGCCTGGAGTGTTCCCTTGCTTGCTTTTGTGCATCATAGCTTTTGTGTTGTTTTAGTTTTTTTTTTTGAACATCTCACCGTATATTAGTTAGCAAAAAATATTCACACAACGGAAATTGCTAATGAGCTCGAGCTCCATTGAGCCATTGGTTTGAAAAAAAAAATCAAAAATCAATTTTTTAGGTTTCGAAAAATTCTGAAAAACACACACATACATATGGATGTATACTACTCCCTAGTGTCAAAAGACGTTTTATATTTTGATACGGAGGAGTACTTGTCTGCAAAGTTTCATGGTGAAATACTTTTTTGAGTTAGGTACACAAAAATGACAAAACCACGTATTTCTAGCACATGATCTTTTTTTGGGTACAGCTCACATCAAAACGTATTTGGTGATGAAATTTGAGGCACATCTAATATAGCTCTCTAAGTACTTGTGTATTTGTTTTCAGATTTTTTTTGAAACTTAAAAAAGTTGATTTTTGAATTTTTTTGAAAATTTCGGGCTCAATCTCGCACATGAGGGAACGTCACCAAGCACCGTATGCAGCACCTTATTAGGGTCCCTCCTAATCAGTTTCGATGCAAGAATCAAAACCTTGTGATCTCAAGCTTTCCAGACAGATTTTTTTCTAGACACATTAAATAGAAAAATAAATTTATGGTAGAAGCCCTTTACGGACATGCACTTTTTGATACTAGCAAAAGGGTCCGTGCGTTGCAACAGGTACAAAATAAATAAATTTTAATAAAACAGTTAGCACCTTCCTTCATCATTGCTTTTGAGTCATATGCATTGAGATTAATTATGAAAAGAAGCCTAATTATTCTAGTTCTAATGGTGGCAAAATTATGGCATTGACAAGAATATGAAGCACCATATGAAAGGTATCAATAAAACAGGATGCCAGCGGAAATGTGAAGATCAAACAATTTCATATGTCCAGCTGGCTTGCTAAATCATTTTATACAAGGATGCTGTGAATAACTGGTCAGGTTAATTAGTTAAATAGTTAACAACAAACAGTAGTTTGTTCTTGTTTGTAAAAATTACAGGATGCGAATGCTTGCCATAGAGCTCATGATGATTTAACGTTAGATCTCAACATACACATAAAACTAAGTATGCAAATGATTGCATTGAAACAATAGAACAGGCCCCAAGATGTTGCCGATCTGCTCCGACGAGTTGTGATTATAGAACGAACTAATGCTGGTGGTCAATGAGGCATGGGTAGCACCAGTTGGATCATTCCTGCAGAGCTTCAAGCATGGCACGAACACTACGTACCTGATGCAACACTTGCTTGTAGTGGCCATGGACAAGAAAGAAAGTTCATGAGTAACTTTGGGTCTTTGGTGTCATTCAGAATGAAACAACATAGAAGTTGTTATGACCGGCATATACTACAGCCCAGGCAGTTAGGGGCCTGGCCTAGTTATCTTACTGTTATTAAGGGCTTAGCCTAGTTATTGTATTTGGAGATTATATAAACTCATGTAAGGACTCGTTTGAAGTTAAGCAGAAGCAATCATATTTGCTTGGCTTCCTGAACGGAGCCGGGAAACCTAACCCTAGCCGCCGCGTCCTGCTCCCTCTCTCTCTCTCGCACACGTGACGACGGCACCCCAGCGCCGACGACCTCGCCTTCCTCCTCGCCAAGCCCCCTTCCACCCCTACAACCTACGAGCTAGACCTGGTAGGATCCTAGATCCTATCAATCTGGTATCAGGTGTCTCAGGCTCGATCATGTCCGCGCCACCGCCCACCTCCTCCCTCCCGCTGCCGATCGCCTCTTCATCGCCAATGACCACCGCGGCCAGCACGCCGGCCTTGACCGGGCCGGTCTCCTCCGCCGCCTGGACGCCACCCGCGCTCGCCCTCGCCGTGCTAACCCCGGAGGAGATGACGGCGACGCTCCAGGACCTGACTCAGGCGGTCCAGGGCATCCGCACCTTCCTCGCGGGGCACTATGGGCTGTAGCCGCCCGCCCCCGTCACCACCATCACGGGGCCGCAACAGCTCCCGTGGCAGCCGCCACCACCGGCGACCTCCGTCGCATCCATCATGCCGCTGCCGCCGCCACTGGCGATCTCGGGGCCGGGCCTTCCGTCGACGGCGCCCGGGGTGCCCATCCACCAGGTCCGTTTCCCCTCGTCGCCATCTCCGCTACCGGCCTGGCTCGCCGGGTCCATCGAGCCGGTTACACGATGGCCTCAGGACAGCCGCATGTGCTGTCACCGCCGGCGCCGCCCCCGACCATGCAGGTCGGCGGGTCCTCGGGTGCCGCGGGTCCCTACTATGGTGTGGACGGGCCCCTTTTCCATGGCGGTACTCTGCAGCCTGCACACTCGGCGTCGTTGCCCTTGCTGTTCCGCACGGATGACACATACCCGCCCGTCGTCCACGCCCAGTCACCGCCGAGATTCTCCAAGCTGGAGTTCGCGACCTACGACGGCACCGTCGACCCCCTGAATTGGCTCAACCAATGCGACCAATTTTTCAGGGGGCAGCGCACTCTCACGTCCGACCGCACCTGGATCGCCTCCTATTATCTATGAGGCGCCGCCTAGACGTGGTATTACACCCTTGAGAGCATGCCACCATGGGAGCTTTTCCGTGATCTGTGCCTCTTGTGCTTCGGTCCGCCTATACGCGGGAGCCGTCTGGCGGAGCTTGGGCACCTTCCGTTCCTCACCACAGTGCAAGACTTCGCCGACCGCTTCCAGGCACTGGCGTGCCACGCCCCCGGCGTTTCGGCTCGTCAGCGGGCTGAGCTCTTCGTCGGCAGCCTACCGGACCACATCCGCGTGGACGTGGAGATGCGCGGGCCACAGGACCTTCAGACGGCCATGTTCTACGCCCGCGCTTTTGAGCGCCGCGCGGTGGCCATCCAGCAGGCGTCACCGCCCCGGGCCGCCGCCCTGGCCGGAAGTTCCCCTGGCTGGAAGTTCTCCTGGAGGGTCGGCCTGCTCAGGCTTCCGCGGCGCCCCTCGCCGCGACCGCGGCGCGCCCGTTCCGCCGGCTCACCCCGGCCGAGCAACTCGAGGGTCGCCTCCAAGGGTTATGCTTCAACTGCGATGAGCCCTACGTGCCCGGCCACGTCTGCCCGCGACTCTTCTACCTGGAGGCTGCGGATTACATTGAGGAGGACACCGCCGCTGCCGGGCTCGGCGACCTGCCCACCCTAGCTGACGCGGAGGTGTTTGGCGCCCGTTGATCACCTCGAGGAGTTCCGCAAGCGCTTCCCCGCCTTCCAGCTCGAGGATGAGCTGTTTGTGCAGGCGGGGAGAGATGTTATGACCGGCATTTACTACAGCCCAGGCAGTTAGGGGCCTGGCCCAGTTATCTTATCGTTATTAGGGGCTTAGCCCAGTTATTGTATTTGGAGATTATATAAACTCATGTAATGACTCGTTTGAAGTTAAGCAGAAGCAATCATATTTGCTCGGCTTCCTGAAGGGAGCCGGAGACCTAACCCTAGCCACCGCGTCCTGCTCCCTCTCTCTCTCTCTCTCTCTCTCGCACACGTGACGACGGCGCCCCAGCGCCGGCGACCTCGCCTTCCTCCTCGCCAAGCCCCCTTCCACCCCTACAACCTATGAGCTAGACCTGGTAGGATCCCGGATCCCAGATCCTATCAGAAGTCAACACACTATTTTGAACACCAAACTTGATATCTTACCAATCCTTCTCTGTTGGAGCAGGACCATGTCAGGAATTTACGCACAACTATGTGACACTTGAAGATGATAGGGAAGAAACTAACACGCCTGTTATAGATGGCACAGTTGCGCTCTTTCCCTGCACATGTAGTTCTTTGCCAAAACAGTTTAAACAACGAGTATGTAGGTACACACGAACTGTGGAATCCCCCCAAAGTCAATCTGTTCACCTAATAAGTGGATGATTATGAATTTATGATACTAAATTCAAAAGCATACTGCCAAGTTGGTAGCAGTTCGACTGAATTAAAATACAAATTCATGCAAGATGCGAATTACCTGATACAAAAACCACAATTTTTTTTTTCAAGGATCAATTGTGGACCAATTATGACATGAGGCAGATCTGACCCTGAGAAAGAAAATTTGAAAGGGCCTTGGATGTCACTGACTAATCTCATGAAGAACTATTACATTTGCGGTCATATCATATATCGATCAAACATCATTATTTAGAAATGACATATTTCACAGCATCTAACTGTGCCCTTAAATTTGAAATCACTAATAGTAAGAAGACATGTGCTGAAGTAACAATTGTACGCTATCTAGCTTCCGCTCCCTGTGGCATTGGCCCCCCATGACAGGAATCAGGAAAACCACACACAAAAAGTCAATTAATGCTTTTGGGAAAATTCATCAAACAACTAACTCCCAGTTGTTGTGCCACCACTGCATCATAAGAGCAGTTCATTTTGTGTACATCATAGAGCATCTACACAGAACATGATTCATGTACATCATGCTGAGGCCAATAAACTATTGAGTTTAAACTGATGGGAAAGACATGCACTTCAACAAAATGCACTGCATCATAAGAGCAGTTCATTTTGTGTACATCATAGAGCATCTACACAGAACATGATTCATGTACATCATACAAAGGCCAATGAACTATTGAGTTTAAACTGATGGGAAAGACATGCACTTCAACAAAAGCTTGAACTTGGTAAATTTAAGGGAGACAACTGTAGTTGCAGCTGGATCGCAATGAACACAGTGAACACACAGGAGATTTTGCTTAGCAGACTGATTTGCTGCTTTTCTGTATTTCTCCGCTATTTATTCAGAGTACAGAGAAGTGGCGCTAGTCCCCTGGCTACTGTGGCCTTGACCCGCTCCTTGCTCTGTGCCATCCCATGACCAGCTCATCGAGGCCGCTAACTACTCTAACAGAAAGCAAATAAACCGGCTAGGCTGATATATAGCCTACCGGGCGTTATTTCTGAAGAAATGGAACGCTATCAAAGATACTAGGTGAAAACGCTGCCATGGCAGTGATCTGGAGAACGGGGTTAACCAACAATGACTATAGTAAAAGAACTTCTTATATAATAGTCATATTGCAATCTTCTAAATACAAAGTGCAGCAGAGGCTCCCAAGCTTTAAGAGAAAGGTCTAAGTAAAGCCGTTTCATTGTCATTTAAGCCATCACCTCCAGCGCCTTACCGAGTCACCTGTTGGACTGTATTGCCGTGGTGGCTCGTTGTTGCAAAATATAACTAATTTCCACTGTACAACTAAGCACCATGATGCCTTACATAAATGCTGTGCATATGTGTCTGTTTTTTGCAGGCCTAACTGGGAAGGAGGTCGCTATGATGGTGATGATGCCACTAGATTTGAAACACTCTATTTAGCTATGGAACTAGGTGTAGACTATGTTGACATCGAGTTAAAGGTTTGTTTACACATTGGAAATTTCCTGATGCGCACCATTTTGTGAATACTGGATAATGTAATATGGACAAATTCTGCGGATACATGTCAATGTCATGTTAGTTTGCACAAGACATTTCATGATTAAACTTGTTCCTAAATGTAGATTAGTAAAAAGAAACAAGTATTACATATGGAAAGAAACTCTGTTTTGTTCTCTTTCTACAACTGATGATACAATGGTTTTGCTACTAGATTTGTTAGCTGGTGTGTTAGATAATCATATGAATACTCTCATGGCCAACATATTTTGTTATGTTGCAGGTTGCTGACAAATTTGTTGGTTTTCTTTCTGGTAATAAGCCAGATAAGTGTAAACTTATTGTTTCTTCACATAATTATGAAAGTACCCCATCCTGCGAGGATCTTGCAAATCTTGTAGCCAGAATACAAGAAGTTGGAGCTGACATAGTTAAAGTTGCAACAACTGCTACAGACATTGTTGATGTGTCAAGGATGTTCCAAGTGATGGTGCACTGCCAAGTAAGTGACAGTTTCTAGAATCCAAGAATGATTTCACTATTTCCTCCCAGAAACGCGTGTCTGTCTTGTATATTCAGTCCTTATGTCTTTTGATTGAACTTGGCCTTCTCAATATTGAAGGTGTGCTCCGTAGAACTTGAAATTTAACTATGGCCCACTACTGTTAAAAAAATGAATTTCTACAGTTGTGCTTCAGTTAAGCTAGATGAACAGCACCCACCTGTATGTACTGTGCAAGAATTAGTTGGTCCATTTCCCTGTATGTTCAAATAATAGTTTATTCAATATAGAATAGAAGATTGAAGAAAAACAAGCTAGCTGTCTTAATTTGTGAAATTTTCCCTGTCCTTACTTTATTAACTAGCTACCTTTGTATCCATCCGGTTTGTCTGCTGAACACGGTATTTTGGCAAATACGGTATCACTTCTTTTTTGTAAATACGATACTTTTAGTAATACTGCATTATCAAAATATTTTGGTATGATCGTCGTAAATACCATATTTACGAAAGTCGACATGGACATTGAATTAAAATAGTCAATAATCGCATATTTACATGTCACTACTCTCTAACCCATTGGTATGTTTATTTAGTGATTGTAAGTTAATAAGCGTCCATCGTGTTAATGCCATAATATAATTAGTTCTACAGTTTTTTCTTTCTCAAATTCAAGTGATAACGACAGTAGTTTCTGCTATTTTCCCAACTACTATTACTTATAATCAGCAAATTAGCACTTTCCATCTTGAAAGAATTAATATCCTACAGAGAACAAGAGTTAAGGTACTCAACAGCTGTTTCATATAATCCTTTATCTCTGCTAATTTAGATTTGCACCCAGCAGCATATGCTCTCGCGCTAAAGATATAATTGCCAAATTTTTAAAATTACTGATGATAATGTCTGTACTTTCTGCCCGTACAAATTTCGTGAAAACTTTGCATTTTTGTGGCCTGGGTGAAGAAAATAAATCTGGGGACCAAAAGATATAATCTGCTATTTTTTCGATCTTATTATTCATTTATCTTGGCTTTAAAGCTTGATATTATTGATCAGAAGCCAAACATCAGTTTGGCTAATTGCGCTAGCTAATCTGATATGCACTTACATGCTAAGTAGTTAAGCTACATGATTTATTAATTCATGCCGGCCTATACATTGCCATTTCACTGATTAATAGAAATGACAGGTGCCTATGATTGGATTGGTGATGAGTGAGAGAGGTTTGATGTCAAGGGTGTTATCCCCAAAATTTGGTGGATATCTTACCTTTGGAATACTTGATGCTACAAAGACATCAGCATCTGGGCAACCAACACTTGAAGAATTATTGGACATTTACAATATAAGGTGTATAGGACCTGATACAAAAGTTCTTGGTCTTATAGCCAACCCAGTAAAGCAGAGCAAGAGCCCAATTTTGCACAATAAATGTCTACAGTCTGTTGGATACAATGCTGTTTATCTTCCACTTCTGGCAGACGATCTTGCTAGATTTCTTGACACATATTCAGCTCCAGATTTTTCAGGATTTAGGTACTAATTCTAATTCAGCAAAGTGGAAAAAGAATACATTACTAATCTGTAGGATTGCTTAGAATGAAATGATTATTTTGCTATGATCTTGATGAGCACGTGGCTGCGCATATTGGAAATAATCCCTGAAAGACTGAGAAATCTATCAGAGGTTTCCACCACATCAGATCTCATAATTGTTCACTTGTGCATTTGTATAACTGTATCTCTAGCTATGCATATCCCCACTTTTGCCCTTTTAATATGTTTTTTCATCTTCTTTCCTTTTTCAAGTCCAAACATTCTTAGCATGCTTAATAAACACTGATCTGCATGGTTTGTGCAAGGTAGCTAACACAAGCATTTTTAACACAAGGGGTGAACTAGAGAACGAGCTATTATGGTTCTTAGATAGGAGGTTTATGCCGTGCCGGGGGAGATACTCTTGGGCTGATGAGTTGCCGGCCGGCAGGTGACGCCCCATCTGCTATGAGAGAGGTAACAGGGTAGAGGAGACAACAGGAGATTAGGAACCAAACCTTCGTTGAAGCCTTACACGTGACTCGACTTGGAACACAACTAGGATTCAGACTCTTACCTGCATATGCTCAATCAAACTATTCAATTACGAAGTGACTATTCCATTAGGGATCAATCCTAACTAGAAGACAACTCAAAAGGTAACTTGCCTTGCTCTGCCGCAGCCTGACCATTAGCGATCATCTTCAGCTGTACCTTCCCACTGAACAAGCACATGCTTGACATCACGACGTAGGCTTACACCGAGGATCTTGGCTGGCTGCATGATCACCTTGCCGTCTTCCACACGAGGCAGTGAGGAGGTCTTAGCCAGAGGGTCACCATGGAATTTCTATAGAAGACTAACATGAAAGACATCCGGTTTGCACCTGGAGGGAGTTCCAGACGGTATGCTACTGACCCTATATATGCTCCAATACGTTGAATGGTCCATAGTATGTGGGAGCGAGCTTCCCACGCACATGCTCTGCCAAGGATTCAACTGTTCTGCAGCGTCGGCACTACCAAGCTCATTCTCCCATCTCAAACAAGAGTTCCCGGTGATTATCATCATATAACTCTAGCATATTGCTGGGCTTGCAGGATGTGTCCCCGGACATCCTGGAGGAAGGCATTGCGGTCCCGTAGAGCTGAATCCACTGAGGCACTGAGCCACTGACTCAATGTTGGCTGCACCAGGTGTTTCATCCAACAAGGAAGAGTATTTGTTGGCGTAAAACCTGGAAAACATCATGTAGGTGGTGAAGGTGCTCTAACCAGGATGAGCTATAAACCAATATATCATCAAACAATACAAGTATGAATTGACAGAGGAATGGTCGAATGATATCATTCATCAAAGCTTGGAATGCCGCCAGAGCATTAGCCAGGCTGAATGGCATGACAAGTTACTCATAATGGCCATTGTGGCTATGGAAGGCTGTCTTGGTGATTTCGTCGGGGTGCATGCACACTTGATGGTAGCTAGAGCGATGGTCGAGCTTAGTGAAAAAGCACGCATCTCGAAGCTCATCCAACAAATCGTTGGCAATAGGAATCGGGGACTTACGGTTGATCGTGTATTCATTCATGACACATGTATTCATTCATGGCACGTTAGTTGACTCATAATGGCCATTGTGGCTATGGAAGGCTGTCTTGGCGATTTCGTCGGGGTGCATGCACACTTGATGGTAGCTAGAGCGATGGTCGAGCTTAGTGAAAAAGCACACATCTCGAAGCTCATCCAACAAATCGTTGACAATAGGAATCGGTGACTTTCGGTTGATCGTGTCTTCATTCATGGCACGTTAGTTGACAAAAAAACAGCATGAGCCATCTTGCTTCTTGACAAGGAGCATAGGTGAAGAGAACTCGGAGTCGCTTGGCTGGACGAGGCCATGTTGTAGCATTGTTGCATGCTGGTGCTCTAGCTCATCCTTCTGAAGTTGGGGGTAACGATACGGTCGCACGGCCACAGGTGCATATCTGGCTTTAGCTGAATTGTGTGTTCACGTGTGCGGGGGCAGTGTAGTTGGTTTGATAAAGAGGTCATCAGACTATCAACATAAGGGCTGCGTCATCGCTGTGGAGTGCGTGCATAGCCGCTGGCCTAGGAGCAGCTATCCCTGTCCAAGTAATTCGTCGTCCCATCTGTAGGTCCAAGCTTGCGCAGCCACTCAATGCTGAGGACGAGGGTGAAACCGCCTAAAGGAATTGCGAAGCAATCAGCCTGGGAGGAGCAGTTGTCGATGTGCAAGGGTACCATGTGACATAGGCCGGCACTGGTGATCTTTTCACTGTTGGCCATGAGAGGTATTGGGGCAGAGGAGACAACACCAGATTTGGAACCAGACTTTATTGATTGCCTGCTTCAAATAGAGAGGAACCTTACACGTGACTTACTTGGAACCCAACTAGGATTCAGACTCTTACCTGACATATACTCAATTAACCTATTCAAATACGAACTGACTCTTTCAATTAGGGATCAATCCTAACTAGAAGCGAAAGCGTGCTTCGCTTCGCTGCCCCGCTTGTTTGTTGGTTGCCTTGGAATTCCTTAAAGTATTTTTGCTTATTTGTAGTTCATTGTTCACCTGGATTTCGAGATTCTCCGGCCAATAAAAGTAAGAAGTAAGAACACTAATGTAGAATACTTCATGGAGTTAAATTTGGTTTAAATTCATAAATAAGAATGTGTAGACACACTATTCATTTATTGGAATGACTCTAATCTGAAAGATGGACTCTTGCGAAAGTTACATACATGCATGGTAAAAAATTCTTATAGAGCATCAACTCTAAATGTATCATATAATTTAAAACCATGCATCACTTCTCTTATTCTTTTAGTTAGTAACTAGGCAATGATCCAGCAAAAGTTACACAAACGGGTGCTAAATGCTGAAGTTTTCTGTTATGTACAATATTTTTTTTTGAACTGGTACAGTATAGAACACGAAGACCGGATGAAGAACACAACATCAAGGAACAGAACTAAGAAAGGAAATCAAGGGAAGCTAATCGTTTTATTTCATCAGTAAGTATGAGTCAGATCATCCCAAAATATCAGAATCTAAACCATTAAGCATAAGAAGAACGCTAGGATATGAAGCACTGAAGAATCTATAATGACTGTATTTCTCTTACTGTTTGTGGAGCGTGTGTAGCTCTAGGACAGACCCTGCTTCTTTGCTACTGTACGTAATAAAGAACTGATTTTCTAAAGATGTAAATTAAATACTTCGACATAACAAAAGGATCACTTGTGATATAGGAACTCCAGGATAACAGCCTTGCTAGTCATGCTAAGAATTGAACAGTAACTCTGTCCATGTGTGCCTGAGCTTACTACCTACCAAGGCATTTGAGATTTACAATCCACCAAGCAAGGTAACCATGTATTGCTAGGTCCTGGCTATACCTTTCAAATTTACAGGAAAACATGACACACAAAAAGTTCATAGATAAAAATGCATGGACTGATAGATAACTCCAAATTTTCAGCAACCCATTGCTTGAAAAAGCATTGATATTTGTAATACCCTGATCGAGGAAGGGGATCAGCGATCCAGAGAGAGGTGAGCGGATGAGCTTGGGGAAGGGGTTGAGATTTCAGAGGAAAGGTTGAGAGTACAGAAAGTGTTTTCCACACGCATGTGTCGCCTGGCCAACAGGCTGGCCTTTTAACCCAATCAACACACACACTAGCTAGGTGGGCCCCGCCTGTCAGGCGTGCCAAGTCACACTGACCAGGGGATGGACAGGTGTGACACTCTCCCCTCCTTAAGCGCTGGCCTCCTCTTCCCAGATCGGAGCTGTAGGAAATTGCCGGCGTAGCACGTTGTAATCCTCCCATGTTGCTGTGTCGGGGGCGTTGGGAGAGCACCGAACCTTGAGCTGCACCACGGGCGCGTCGCCATGTTTCATCATGCGCCTGTCGAGGATCCTGAACGGTTGTGCTGCCGTTGCCGACAGGTCTTGGACGCGGGGTAGGTCGGCGAATACCGCTGTGTAGTCCGGTGTGAATGGCTTTAGTTGAGAGACGTGGAAGACCGGATGCATGCGGCTGTCCGGCGGCAGTTCCAGCTTGTAGGCCAGCAGGCCAATCTTCTCCTGCGCTGTGTACGACCCGAATAATTTGATGGCGAGCTTGGTGCAAGGGCGAGAGACCACCGAGTGCTGCACGTATGGCTGGAGCTTTAGAAGTACCTGTTCGCCGACCTAGAAGGAGCACTCTGTTCGATTCTTGTCTGCTTGTTTCTTGAACCGGCGTTGGGCGCGCTTGAGATGGGCATGGATGCCATTGGTGTGCGTTGCCCAGTCCAGGTCCTCCCTTGCTGGGGCGGCATCCGCCCATGTTGCCATGGCGCCCAGTTTGGCCTGCTTGCCATAGATGTGGCCTTGAAGGGGGTGCAGTTCAGCGAGGAGTGGAAGGTAGAGTTGCACCAGAATTCTGCCATCGGCAACCAGGGGCGCCATTTCTTGGGGGAGTCGCACGGCGAAGCGCAAGTACATCTTCATGCACTGATTAACGCGCTCGCTCTGGCCTTTGGTTTGGGGATGGTACGCGCTGGAGTAGAGCAGCTTGGTACACGTGCCGGCGAGCAGCTCCCGCCAAAGATTGCTGGTGAAAACCTTGTCGCGATCCGAGACGATGGATGATGGCACTCCGTGGAGCTTCACCACATTGTCCATAACGCGCGCCCCACCTGGGCGGCGGTGAAGGGGTGGCGCAGAGGGACGAAGTGCATGAATTGGTGAAGCGATAGACGACCACCATGATTGTGTCGTAGCCCTTGGACGCCGGCAGCCCCTTGACGAAGTCCATCGTGAGGTCCTCACTCACCAGGGGATGGACAGGCGACATATGGGGTAAAATCGAATAGTATGAAAATGAGGCAGTATGATATCATCTAATCTGAACATCACAATTGTTGGCACACTCTTAAATCAACATTTACCATTCTTGTTCTGTCCATGGAGTTTAAGACAAAACTGAGATTCACAACTTCTTTGCCATCATTGCCCGACAGCGTCCACGCATCGCCACGCTCATGGACGGCGACGCCAACCTCGGCTTCTTCCTCCGGTAGTGCTCCTTCCGAAGGTAGAAGAACCGGATCTTCAGCCTAGTCCTGGACGGGCATGTGCTCACCGAACATGACGAGATAGCGCAGGCGACGTTTGAGCACTGTGATAGAATCTTGGGCACGTCCTCCGGCCGTGACATCACGATGGACTTGAAGCAGCTCATTGACCCGAGTGACCTCGCGAGCCTCGACGCGTCCTTCACCGCGGAGGAGGTTTGGGACGTTGTCAAGCGTCCCCTCGCCCATAAGGCTCCGGGGCCGGACGGGTTCGCTGCGGAATTCCTCCAGGCCTGCTGGGCCATAGTAAGGCAAGACATCATGGGTGTTTTCGAGTAGCTGTACGAGATGAGGGGCCGTGGATTCAGCAAGCTCAACCAGGCCCCCAAGACCCTGCTGCCCAAACACGCTGACGCCCACCAGCTACGCGACTACCGGCCGATATGCTTGATACACCTCATGGCCAAGATCTTCGCCAAAGTACTATCGGTGCGCCTTGCCCCAAGGCTGGACAATCTGGTTAGTCGTAATTAGAACACGTTCATCACCGACCGCAGCCTCCACGACAACTTCATTCTTGTCAGGCAATCACTTAAGATGCTACATCAACTTGGAGCCCCACGGATCATGCTCAAGCTCGACCTCACTCGAGCTTTTGATCCCCTATCATGGCCGTTCCTATGAGGTATTGCGCCAATACGGATTCGGAGACCGATTCCGGGAGTGGCTCACGATCCTGCTATCGACGTCTAGCACCCGTGTCCTGCTAAAGGGTGAGCTGGGCCTGCCGATTTGGCGCCGTAGCGGGCTGTGCCAAGGCGACCCCGTGTCCCCACAACTCTTCGTGCTCATAGTGGACACCCTTGGCAGACTGATGCGCTGTGCCATTGACTCCGGCATTCTACAGCAGCTCCACCCTCACCGGCATATCCCGGCAATCTCCCTGTACGCCGACGACATCATGTTATTTTGCCATGCCACGCCAGGAGACGTGGCCACCATTAAGGGTATCTTGGCCCTGTGTGGAGAGGCGAGTGGGCTACAGGTAAACTATGACAAAAGTTATTCACGGCGACCCCGCGGCGGACGCGTTGATCTCCCAGCTCAGGTGCCCGGTAGTGCAACTCCCTGTTGCCTACCTTGGTATCCCTCTGATGACGCGTTGCCCTACTGCCGCCTAGCTACAACCCTTGGTGGACTTGGTGGCTGCCAAGCTACACACCTGGAAGGCATGGCTCATGAACAAGGCCGAGCGCCTTGCTCTGGTCAAGTCGGTGCTTAGTGCTATCCCGGTGCACCACATGCTTGCATTCGCCCCCCCCCCCCCCCCCCAAAGAAGACACTAAAGCAGCTAGAGAAGATCTAGAGGGGCTTCTTATGGGCTGGACGCGCCATTGCCAAAGGTGGGCTGCCATGTCAACTGGCGACATATTTGCCGCCCTAATGAGTACGAAGGACTAGGTGTGCGTGATCTGGAGCGCGCTGGGTTGGCGCTTCGGCTGCGATGGCTATGGTTCGCCCGCGTGGACACGGACCGCGCCTGGCAGGGGCTTGACCTACAATTCTCGACTGAGGAGCGTGCGATGTTGTTTGCCTCCACGACCATGACCGTGGGGAACGGCCTGTCGGCCCTGTTTTGGGAGGACCGCTGGATTAGCGGGCAGCCCATCCACGAGCTCGCCCCGCTGCTCTACCAGTGCCCCGCTGCTCTACCAGTGCATCCCCAAACGACGACGAAACTTGAGGACGGTGGCGGAAGGGCTGGCCAGGAACTCCTGGGCGCGTGATATCCAGGGAGTCCTCGGCCTCCACGAGATAGGCCAGTACCTGATGATTTGGCAGGCCGTGAACTGTACCGTCCTCTCGAAAGACCCAGACCGGCTGCTATGGAGGTGGACGGCCAACGGTATCTACTCGGTGCAGTCATGTTATGGGGCCACTTTCCAAGGTTCAACGCGACGCACTTCCTGCAAGCTGATTTGGAAAAGCTGGGCGCCGCCATGAGTAAAATTCTTCCACTGGTTGGCGAATCAAGATCGCTGCTGGACGGCGGAAAGGCTCGCTCGACGTGGACTGCAACATCACCCCAGGTGCCTCCTATGCGACCAAGCTACAGAAACAATCCAGCACCTGCTCTTGACCTGCCCCTTCGCTCGCCAAACATGGCATGCCATCCTGTCCTGGCTGCGCATGCCGATCCGGGCGCCGGACCAAGAGCCTACTGTCTTGGCATGGTGGCTGCAAGCGAACGAGCACACGCCGACGACGCATCGCAAGGCCCTTAGGTCCATTGCCTTGCTTGTTCCATGGATGATCTGGAAACATAGGAACGCGTGTGTCTTTGACAATGCGACGCCCTCGATCGATTTGGTAGTAGATAAGATCAAAGACGAGGCCTGCTGTTGGGCAAGCGCCGGAGCCCAGGGGCTTAGGGTTGTTCTGTCCACATCCTGGGATGTACACTGACCGGCCTATAGCATTGTAAAACTCACCTCCTAGGAGGCTTGTTCTCTCTTTCTTTTCAACGAAATGAAACGCAAAGGTCCTTCGCGTTTTCTCGAAAAAACTTCTTTGCCATAGCAGAAAAAGAAAATCATGTGAAAGGGTGAAAACCAGAAGAGATGTTTAAATACACTCACAATCAATCTCTGAAGCATAATAACAGGGAAACAGATCTCATGAGAACAAAGACATAAGATTAATATGATCAACAAAGAAGACATCATGCATAGGTCGAGGTAATTTTACGAACCATTGTTTAGGGAAACAATTTATAAGTCAACGTCCAAAGAATTAAGAGAGACTGCAATTAAGGGTAACTATGCCCGCTATCGCATGGTGGCAGGAGCAGAGGTAGTAGTCGACAGTGCGATAGTATCCACGCCCCACCGAGGTCATGGCTGTTAAGCTTCATGCACTAGCCAACGCAACCAAAAGTCCGAGCTGATGGAAGGCTAGGCAATTCACATATACACTTCAACACCCCCTCTCACGTGTGATGCTGGAAGTCTACACGTGAATAGACTTAGTGGTATGGTTCAAGAGGCCTATACGTGGACATAGAGGTGTGCAACAACAATTTTTGGATGAATTGCGAAAGCCAGGACTTAAACTCAAGACCTTGGCCTCTGGTACGATGTTAAGCTTCATGCGCTAGCCAACGCAACCAAACGTCCGAATTGATGGAAAGGGCTAGGCAATCCACATATACACTTCAACAATAGCGATCACCGTCGTCCCGCCAGTATCGCTACCGGAAATGGAGGTGCGTATGGGTTGTCGAAGAGGAGGTAAGAGCATGAGTAAGGCTGTGAGGCGGAGCTCGCTGGAGGTCAGAGAAGCCACACCAGCGGACAAGCTGCAGCTAGGGTGCCATGAGCCATGAGGGCGCGTGCGGGGAGGGAGGTTGGTGATATGGATGGTGGGAAATGGTAGATGAGAGCGAGTTGGGGCTGGATAGGCGAACGGCGTCACATAGAATTGGAACTGCTGGAGGTTGTGATTCAGGAGAGAGACACAAAGTTGTGGTCAGGAGGGCGGAAGAGAGCTCGTCCACTAACGGCTGGGAGTACCCCAAAGGGAGAGCAACTGCAACTCGCAACCTCATGCTGACCTGTGTTGTCCGCCTCGCAAAAGAATGCCGGACACCGTGTGTGCTCTATTCCTAGGGAGCTTAGAAAATTAAGTTACTAGAAGACAACTCGAAGGGCAACATGCCCTTGCTCTGCTGCAACCTAACCTGCCCCAGGTTGGGCTTTGCACCTTGTGTAGGGAATACCCCACATAACACGAGCAGTACCTCAGAAAACTAGAACTCTTGCACTCCTATAAAATCAACTTCTAGAAAGTCATTTCAGCCCTTTTCATTGGCACATTTCACAAGAGCAATTTTGTTTTACACTGTTTGACTTTGTGTAACGCAGTTGCTCTCTTCCTTTCAAAGTGGATGCAGTACATTGTTGCCATGAACATGATGCTGTTGGGAAATGGTGATATGGATGGTGGGAAATGGTAGATTAGAGCGATGCGGGGCTGGATTGGCGAACGGCGGCACATAGAATTGGAACTGCTGGAGGTTGTGATTCAGGAGAGAGACATAAAGTTGTGGTCAGGAGGGCGGAAGAGAGCTCGCCCACTGACGGCCGGGAGCACCCCAAAGGGAGAACAACTGCAACTCGCAACCTCACGCTGACCTGTGGAGTCCGCCTCGCAAAAGAATGCCGGACACCGTGTGCGCTCTATTCCTAGGGTGCTTAGAAAATTAAGTTACTAGAAGTCAACTCGAAGGGCAACATGCCCTTGCTCTGCTGCAACCTAACCTGCCCCAGGTTGGGCAATGCACCTTGTGTACGGAATACCCCACATAACACGAGTAGTACCTCAGAAAACCAGAACTCTTGCACTCCTATAAAATCAATTTCTAGAAAGTCATTTCAGCCCTTTTCATTGGCACATTTCACAAGAGTAATTTTGTTTTACACTGTTTGACTTTGTGTAACGCAGTTGCTCTCTTCCTTTCAAAGTGGATGCAGTACATTGTTGCCATGAACATGATGCTGTTGCTAAGGTACCTGGATGCACTGTACTTCTTTTGTGTCTACTTCATTAATTAGCTTCCACTTTCTCTTTGTTTGACCTGCTATTTTGTTGTGTTAATCTGCAGTCAATAGGTGCCATAAACACTATAGTTAGGAAATCAGACGGCAAATTAGTGGGCTACAATACAGACTACATTGGAGCAATTTCTGCTATTGAAGATGGCATAGGAGGTTTTAGCAGTCTTAATCGATTCCCTTTTAACAGTTATTTGGGAGTCATGCACAAATATCACATGATTTATGTTCCACAGGTCTGGGGTCAAAGGATGCTGCTATGTCACCATTGTCTGGCAGGCTTATTGTTGTTGTAGGTGCTGGTGGTGCTGCTAAGGCAATTGCCTATGGAGCAAAGAAGAAGGGTGCAAGAGTTGTAGTAGCAAATCGTACCTATGGTAAGATTTGTATTTATCCGATTTGAAATTCATATTCATATGGACTTGATATTTTGGGCCCACATGTTTGGAAAATGAAGGGTCGGGACATGTTATTGTTGTCGCCAACCCCTTGGTCATGCTGACTAGGCTTCCTGACAAGCATCCAACTCTATTGCACAGAGCAATTGGTTGCACCCATGTTTTAATTCCCAACGACCAAATCCAGTGCCATGCTGTGTTATGATTAGAGCGCGCCAACCTTAGTGCAATGGATCGTTGTTTATCGTGATGTCGCCCTTCTCCTGATATTTTCACCTCTTATTGAGCTTCATGTTAAAATTTAATTGTTAGCAATGTAGATAGTTAGCTTTTAGTTGCACCTAACCCTAGATTATCCTCCTAACAATATGTTATTTTGATTGTATGGTGGCTGTACCAATCGCGTGTGCATCATTGCCATGTGCAGTGTTCCCCAACTCTCTATCACATGATATCAAATTAGTTAAATCCAACCTAGCATGGTTTCCCGCCATGACTGCCGCTGCCGAGTCCGCAACCACCATACGCGCTCTCGGCCTCTCCACCATGTCCTCACTCGGGCGTTGCTACCATCCCCCTCATGCACGTCCAGGCCTAGCCCCCCGCTACCTATTCCAGTTGTGTTTGACGCCTCTAATTCTTCAAACTCTTGGTAGTTCTTCCTCGAGTTCCTTGGTGGTCAGGCTTGTCACTGTCAAGCTTGCCTCCGGCGACGCCACTCCCGTGCCTTCATGCTTGGTTTGCGTTGGTGCTCTTGTGCTTTGTCCTAGGATTGACCCGCAAAGGACGGTATTGTCGTCTTGGTGAACTGTCTAATCAATCCACTGAGATCGCCGTCGTTTTACCTGTGCCAAGTCCTACCGCAGTACTCTCGGGACCCTCATTGGCGCCACACCATGACCAAAGCGCGCTGCTTTAGAAGGGCAGGTGGTCGCCCCTTTCGCTCGGTACAAAGCGCTTTGGATCGTCAAAGGCTTAGCCGGCGGGTCGACTATGACGAGACCTTTAGTCTTGCCATCAGCGCGGTTGACCCATTCGGCAACTAGACGTCAAGAATACCTTCCTCAATGTCACCATCGACGAAGAGGTTTACCGCCAGCAGCCTTCTAGCTTCGTCGTTCCATCGCGATCTAACCATGTCAGCAGGCTACACTGCTCTCGGTACGGTTTGAAACAAACACCTTTCGTGTGGTATCAACGCTTCACGTCCCACCTTTGCCAGCCTCATCTCCTACATCTCCAATATGTCTTTATTTGTTCTAGCTAATTTGCATCCAACTTATTATTGGGATTACTTGACTTTCCCAGGACTCAGTTCTCTAATGTCATCCTCGCTAATTTGGAACTAGGTCTTGGAACAGTCAAGCAATCCTCATCTAGATGCTAGTAGCAATTTAGCTCCCTTGCTCCATGGAGCCCGATATTTTGGGAAATACGAAAAATATATTGAGAAATACGAAAAATATATTTAGAAGTTTCAAAAAATTCCAATTTTTCTCCATGGATGTGTTCTACATATCTGTAAAGTCTTACTAAAATATATATTAATTTATTGGCTACACAAAAGGATGAATTTATAGCTCCAAAACCCCAAAAGTTTCTCTATTTGATCCACATATTTGTCTATGTTGTGTACAATATATAGATGGAAATTTGTGCGTAAATATTGCACATCCATATGTAAACTAGCTAAATACCAGTGCGTTGCAACGGGGGCAATTTTATTCTGGTAGTTCAACATAGTAAAATTTTGATTGGGTTGAGATTGTGATATGCTGTGGGGAGGGAATCCATAGGCAAAGAGTTAAGGAAAGACATGATGCGATTGAGATTGTGTACGTACAACTAAAGTTGATTTTGTTGTTTCCTTGCAAGGGATTTCTTAGTATTGGCGATAGGCAAGTTCTATAGGACGGCGGTTCGACCCGCAATGTTGTATGGCGCCGAGTGTTGACCGACTAAAAGCTGACATGTTCAATAGTGAGGTGTGGCTGAGATGCGCATGTTGAGATGGATGTGTGGCCAGATGGAGTCCAAAATGATGATATGCAAGATAGAGTTGGGTAGCACCGATTGAAGAGAAGCTTGTCCAACATCATCTGAGATGGTTTGGGCATATTCAGCGCATGCCTCCAGAAGCTCCAGTGCATAGCAGACGGCTAAAGCGGGCTGATAATGTCAAGAGAGGTCGGGGTAGACCGAACTTGACATGGGAGGAGTCCGTAAAGAGAGATCTGAAGGACTGGAGTATCACCAGAGAACTAGCCATGGACAGGAGTGTGTGGAAGCTTGCTATCCATGTGCCAGAACCATGAGTTGGTTGCTAGATCTTATGGGTTTAACCTCTAGCCTACCCCAACTTGTTTGGGACTAAGGATTGGAGTATCACCAGAGAACTAGCCATGGACAGGAGTGCGTGGAAGCTTGCTATCCATGTGCCAGAACCATGAGTTGGTTGCTAGATCTTATGGGTTTCACCTCTAGCCTAGGAGGGGGGGGGGGGGGGGGGGGGGGGCAACCTGGTGCATGTAGCTCCCGCTTGCGCAGGGTCCAGGGAAGGGTCCGACCACTTTGGGTCTATAGTACGCAGCCTTTCCCTACATTTCTGTAAGAGGCTGTTTCCAGGACTTGAACCCATGACCTCATGGTCACAAGGCAGCAGCTTTACCACTGCGTTGGAAAAATATTAATGGGGTTATTGCATGGTTTAAAAAAAAGTCGATAGGAGGTGGCATGTATCGATTTGAGGAGTGGAAGCGATGGAAGTGAAACCTGTTGGTGTCTAGCCCTAGCTCTCCTCACCTTCAGCTCTCTCTCTCTCTCGCACAGACGTAGAAGAAAGAAGGAAGAAGAACGAGGAGAACACAACAAGAGTTTGCCCGGCGCACGTACGCCGCCGGCCGCACGAGCGGCCGCTTATATTTCCCTCGAGCAACAAACTCAAGATGCATCTGTTACAACGCATGGGGTATTTATACCCTGGGACTCGCCGGCCACGTACCCACGTCCCAGATCACGCCGAGCGCCCGATCCGGCCCGTGCCATCCATGCGCCCCGCGACATGCACGTACATGCCCAGGTCGTGCGCGCCCGCCAGGACCGACTCAAACGCTCCCCCGATCCCGCCAACAGAACACGCACACACTACACGCAGCTAATACATGCATGCACTCCCGTCTAGCTAGCTCACGTATGCATACATACATGTGCGCACACACACGCGACGCACCCTGGCCGCAGCCCGCGGCTTATTCGTCTAACAAAACCAACAAATTCCCCTTTATAGTAGAGATGTATAATTTTGTTTTCAGAACTGTTTGAGGATTAAGACCCCTTTTTTTCCCTAAAAGGGCTCACTGTAGCCCGGGCTCATTTCCACTCCTCAATCGCTAAGTAAGCATCACTTTACACTGTATTGAGCAGTGAACCTACTTTGCGCTAGATACCATACCATCTTAAAGTTAGTATGATTTTCTTACATGATTGCTTTTTGTTTCATCTCTTGTTGGTCCATACTTGATGTAAGCCAAATGGTCATTTAGATGAATGATGTCCGTATGGTAATACATCTTGTAATTTGAAAATTTTCTCCATTCCCCCAGAAAAGGCAGTTACTCTTGCCAATGCAGTCGGTGGCCAGGCCCTGAGGTTAGCCGACCTGGAAAATTTCAGGCCTGAAGAAGGGACGATCCTCGCTAATGCAACATCATTGGGGATGTACCCAAATGTTGATGGCACTCCTGTTCCGAAGGTCTCTCTCTCACACACACACGAGCAAGCAAGCAAACTTGTTTCATTCTAGCGAAATTAAATTTGGGGATCCTTTTCCTTTTAATCTGTCATTCCATCCTTAACATGCCCCCTCGGTGTATTTGAGGAATTCTCCTTTTGGATCTGCAGAAAGCTTTAAGTTTCTATGATGTAGTGTTTGATGCGGTATATGCCCCAAAAGTTACCCGGCTTCTACGAGAAGCAAAAGAACATGGAGTGAAAGTTGTTAGCGGTGTAGAGATGTTTGTTAGACAAGCCATGGGCCAATTTGAGCATTTCACTGGTGGTATAGAAGGTATCTTCTATCAACTTCAGGATAACCCTTACTTCACCAAATGATGTGACTGCACCCGCAGCTTACTTATCATAAGTTACTATTTTTGACACTCTTTTTCTGCAGCTCCTGAAAGCCTGATGCGCGAGATAGCAGCACAGTATACCTAGCAGGTTCCTTTATCCATCTTTTGGCATCTTCATCGTACAGGTCATTGTGGTAACACATGCATAACACAACAATGCGTGAAGCTAAGAACATGATTTATGTTAACCAGATTTGATTATCTCATTAATTCTTATAACGATGAACTTTCATGCCATATCAAAACCAGAAGTCCAACATGCATACCTACAATAGGTCAAAGCCTCAAATTCCACTCGAAAAGTAAAAAAGAACAGAATATCTCGAATTGTTGTCATGCTTCATTTAGCTTTGTTGCTTTCCTGTTATATGTTATATGTACGTATGTTTTTCACGAATTTGTACAACAAAGGTTGCTCAAACCCCAAAGGACTTTGGGAATGAATGCAAGCAGTTTCTTCTGTTTTTCTTGCTGGGAATAGTATTCAACTATTCGTAGTGCATAATGTGACAAGTTTGGGCTGGTTATTCAACTATTCCCAAGTGTTTGGTTGCCAGAGCAATTTAAGTGTGGATTTCGTAGGGTTAGCATGCAAAGATTGCTGTTCTTTTATTTTCACAGAAGAGGTGTGCTATTTACAACGGCTATGGTAATAATGATGGGGGTGTAAATTAGGCATATAATTTGCGATATTGCTGCTGTAGATGTATTGCCAATTTTGTTCAGCTTCTCTTATGCAATTTTTTGTAAGAGTTTTCTTTTGACACATGAAAATAACATGGGCTGATTTTAGAAAATACTTATTCCGTGCTATATATTTTGCGAAACACCAACACACATTGTACTGATCAAAATTACTTTTCCAAAGTCGCTTCTTGGAGACCATCTGATATAAGGGCAAACCGTAGGGGCGGCCCGATCTTCATGAATTGGAGGTGGATATGAGGAAGAACATGGGGAAAAACACGAGGAATCACTAGTAATGACAACGGAAAAAAGCCTTGAGCCAACATCTCATAACGAAGGTCAATACAAGAGATGCACTTGAATCCAAACAACAATCAAAGGGAAAAGTAAACAAAGAATAGTTCATCCCCAAATCCTAAGAGATGGAGGTCTTGAATTTCACATGCAGAATCTTCTCCATGGAAGGAGTTGTTGTGCCCATGGGAGCCTTCACCACAAGGATGGCCCTGTACTCCAATGGAGTCTTCTCTACAAGGGAGGCCTTGTACTCCAGTGCAGTCTTCTCTGAGTCTTCTCCACAAGGGAGGCCTTGTGCTCCTTGGAGTCTTCTCCACAATGGAGGAATGCCACTAGGGGAGGTAGATGAGCAAAAGCTCTCATCTAGTAATATTTGCTAACCCTGTAGAGGAGGTGGGGATCCCACGAAGAGGGAAGGAGGGAAGAGCCCAAAAGCTGCACACAGGCAGTTACCCTCTTGTCTAGTAATCTTTGCTAACCCTGTAGAGGAGGTGGGGATCCCACGAAGGGGGAAGGAGGGAAGAGCCCAAAAGCTGCACACAGGCAGTTACCCGGAGTCTCAGGGTGACTGTCGGGCACGGGTCGAGGTGACACGGTCGGTCGGCGCGATTGCTGCTCCAAGGTCTGGAGTGTACGGGGTGGTTGGCTCGGAAGCTCCAGCTGTCTCCTAGAGGCTCGGTGAAGGCACATGGCCTGTAGGGGTGGCCTGGTCTTCACGACTTGGAGTTGGATTTGAGGAAAAACGTGAAGAACACGAGAGAAAGAGGTGATAAACACAAGGGAAACATTTCCCAAGCGCAAATCAACACACAAGTGGCAACGCAAGATACACATGGATAAGTCCTTGATCCCAGCCATCCACAAGAGACAGAGGGAGCAAGATAGAGTTCTTCCCCAAATCCTAATACAAGGAGGGTTTGTGCTCATGGAGCCTTCACCACAAGGGTGGCCTTGTACTCCAGGGAGTTTTCTCCCTCGGGAGGTCTTGTACTCCCATGAAGTCCCTTCAAGAGGAGGCTTTAATCTCCACTAGGAGAGTTCCCACAAGGAGAGATACATTGGCAAAGCTCTTATCTTTGAGTTTAGTTTCCCAGCCTAAATTTTTTGAACGTGATTTGCTTTTCGTTGGGTGCGCGTTGCGTTTTTCTGTTTTGATTTGGTCTCTGGTCAACAATGCGATCTGTCGGGGCTGATTCCTAGGGTGTCGCCAGGTGCATGCATGCGGTTGTAGATTTGACTACGTGCGTGCATGTAGGCGGTTGTGATTTTTATTTTTAGTTTCGTTGCATGTGGTGACTAATCCCGTGCATGTATCTCGGTGGCTGGCTGGTGTAGGTAGTTGCCATTTTCCCCCCCTGTGTTTGCAATGCATGGGTGTCAGTCAGGTGGTAAGGCATTGTAGACGTGTTATCCTTGCCGCTTGATACGTGTTGCTTCTTTCGTATTCGGCCGTACCTTCTCGACGTCTTGGAGAATAAGGGCATGTACAATGGTTGATAAGGTAGTTTTATTTTAAGTCTTGCATGTAATTTAGATATGACAAAAAAAAGAGTCTACAATGGGTCATCTCTTAGCCTTATCTTCAATAACTAGTCATTCCTAAAAATGTGGTGAGACATATTGTGCTAAGAGATCATCTCTTGTCTTCTCTTAAATAAGAGAAGACAAGCCTTTTCTTATGAGTTCTCTCTCCTCCACATCATCATTTATCCTACGTGGCACTCTTAAGATAGCACCATTGTACATGCCCTAATCGCACCTTCTAGCCTGGTCCTTGGTCGTGCCTTCTCGACGTCTCGGAGGATCGTGTCTTCCTGTTCCTTGGCCTATAAATATGGGGATCCCCGTGCTCCTTGCCATCCAGAACCTCTCGCCGCCGATGCCCAGCCCCGTAAGGCTGGCATAGTAGAAACTCTTCGGAGCTTGTCACCGCCGAGACCAGCCCCGTCAGGGCAACCTTGTAGAAACTCGGCGCCTGCACACAACGGAGTAGGGAAAACGGTGACCACGGGCTAGAAACTCGGCGCCTGCACGTTGTGGAGTACCGGGAGTAGGGCAAATTGCGACTGCCGTCATGGCATCGGCGCTGCTGAGCATACGGCACCTGGCACCCGAGTCGGCGTATCGGCTCGCGAGACAGTAGCTCAACATACCGCCAAGACGAGGGACATGGGGCCGTAGCCCAAGCCGAGCAACCTAGACACTCCGATGAACAGGCCGCGCTTGCGGTGGACGCAGCCGATGCGGACGCCCTGCACTGGTGTGTTGTCCCGGAAGATGAGCATCTCCAAAGCAAGCACACCCCTAGGTGTACGATTCGTCGACGTACGACACCTGGTCCCGGTAGGGTCGGAGACGTACGACACCTGGTCCCGGTAGGGTCGGAGATGGCGTAGCCGGAGGATACGCTGTGCAGCGTCCGGCAAAAACCGGAGCCACACAGCAACACGGTGAAGGATGCCAGCATGGATGGGTCACTCTGCCCGCACGTCGTCTCTTGCCGTAAGGTTGAGCATGATGTGGCGCCTCGACGGCTATGGCACGTCGCAGACGGTGTCGTCAAGCAACGACGGTGATGTCCACGGTGATGTTGTGTGGATTGCGATGTCTGCGATGATGTTGTCTGGATCAAAATAGTGGAACCACAGTGACGGTGGCGAAGCGACGGAGCTGATTGCCACGGAGACATCGAGGAGGACGAGGGAGAGAAGCACGGTGGTCTTTGAGCCGTGCTTGACGCCCTGTCCTGACTGTGAGGCTGCGACTACGGCAGGCATGCGGTGAGCCGGCGTTCTACTGGTGCATCCACGACGTTGTCACCGTCGGCTTCCAATCCCCGGTCAGCCCAATCAAGTGCCCGCTGAAGAGATCCCCATCCCCATTGCCGTCCTGCCACCGCCATCGCCACCTCCAAGCCCTGGTCGCCGCCTGACTTCCTTCTTCCGTCCCGGCCTGATCTGATGTCTCTCTGTTACGAGCTGCTATTAATTAGAAGAAAGTGTAGAAAGAAAAGAGTCATTGGACATTGATGGTAGGTTGCGTGCGGGGTTTATGCAGTGTAGGAGGAATTTAGGAGTAGAAGACAAGCGAAGGCGATGACTTCAGAGTTCAGAGGAGTAGGCTTCCTGGAAACTTTCCTTCTGTTTTTTGTTCTGTGTTTTGCTGGGTGGGATGTGCTGTGGTAATGTTTTATTATGATAGGTGGTGCGTGTTTCTGTCCGGGCAATTCGGTCCTGACGAGTCCACAGATTGGGGCAACATCCCTCTGGAATCCTATTTTGTTTTCTCTTTGTCAATTATTGTGTGTGGGAGAGAGAGGGACCTAGGATGATGGTTCATATTAATTGTTTTTGGTATACAGAAGTGGTGTATGCAAATGAATTTCAACATTAAGCTACAATTTTTTCTCAGTTAACAACTGCATTTCTTATATCAATGTAGTTTATCTAAACATCTTTAGCAATCAAGATTAGTTTTTGGATGTTCCCTCTAAGATTGGGCTAGAAAGTAATTATACGCCTCTCTCCATGATTGTGTAAATTACTCCATTTCTGGCGGCATTACAATGTTGGTGGACATGCCTCTCAACAGTTTCTCTTCAAAAGTTTTCCAAGAAACTCTCAAACCTAAATGCTTTCCAGCCTTTTCTATCTTTTCTGTAACTAACAGTGCCAAAGGTTGCATGTTTTATAAATAGGCAGATGCACTTGGTATTAACCATGTTTTATTAGCAGGTTGATGCAACTTGGTATAAGGTAGGTGACAGTGTGGAATGATTTCATATCATGGCAAACTAGCAGTGTCAATAGTTAGGGTACTGAATTTATTTGATCAACTAGGGTTTCAACATTTTTTTGTATGGATAATAATGTTTCGTCTAAACCTGTGGACAAATATGACTTTTGAAGCATGGAAGCAAGATATATAATCTGGATAATTTCTTCCAAAATCCATGTAAGCGCGCACATTTTAAAGCAGAATCATAGCATTGAACCACCACTACATAAAGAGCATATGCGAGTTCACCATCTTTTTCACAAAATTTCTACAATTTGTCTGAGACATGGTCATACGGGAAAGTGTACTACACCTAGCATCATGATGGAGTGAGAAGTCCGCTGAGCTCGCGGGGGAGAGGGGATGCGGGATTATTTTTTCCCTAGACAGACTGTAACATTTGTTTTGAATACAAGGAAGAATTGTCAAGGGGTCCTATTCTACTAAAACACTCCAACACTTTTAGCGAGCATCTAGCCCAACAACATATCCAAGGCAACATTTTAAGCTTTTGCTTCCTTCAACCAATATAAAAGAAATACGGACCAATATAGCAAGAAAGAAGTACACGTTCAACAGTAGATACAAATAAGAAATTGTATGCAATAACAAAACCAAACAAAGATTTGCATGTTTCTTTTCAGGTATATTGTGTCATCTTCTTTTACTACTTACGCATTATTGCAACATTGAATAAAGATTTGTGCACATATATTAGTTCTTTTGTATCCTGGAGAACTCATTGTTGTTCGACGGATATTTAATTTCATAATATCAATTACCTTTCAGCAATTATTATGAAAAAAGAAAGGAGAAATAATCATATATATGATGAAGAGGTCTGACTTTTGAACAAACCAAAACATCACTCACCTATCTAGGTCTCTTGTTGTAATTGAGTTTCGCTGTAAACAATACATACAAACAACATATATAAACACAATGAATCGACGGGACGCGGTGTGTCGCCGTGCGGGCATTGCTAGTATATAATAGAGGATGCCCTGTACGTTGCTGTAGGAATTGGTTGATGAAAATTTGGGTTGATAACATGGAAACCAAAATTAAAGTACAAAACTTATTATATTTTATTATGCATAGTTGTAACAAAATTTATTAAATATAAGTAGAATAATTGAATGGTAAACATTTCCGTGCATGGTTGAATGTTGTGATGGGCCATATCCCATTCATAGTTGTATGGTGAGGTGGCATATTAGATAAATAAGTTAACAGGATGACTCTCTTAGTTATATAGGATATGATTACTCTAACAAAAATAACTGGCTTGGACAAATTAGCCAAAAGATTCTTCAAGTTGAGTGGATAACAGATGTTGACAAGCTAGTATTATAGTGTATATTTTCTATGGATTGCTCAAGATGTAACTACTGTTTGTTTTTGCTTTCAGGCTGATGGTGAAATAATTGGCTTGGACAAATTAGCCCAAAGATTCTTCAAGATGAGTGGATATCAAATTTTGACGCCTGCCCATTTTTCCACTGGGGGGGGGGGGGGGGGGGGGGGCTTATTGTAATGTCAAATATCACCTACTTGTCACCTGATATAGAGATGTAAACAAAAAGTGTTGCATTCGTCTTGTTATCAACGTATAAGTAGTAAAAAGGGTCACACGAATAAAGAGAAAATTCAGGTTCAAATCAAATCATATTGAAAAAAAGGAAATGTCATAACTACGATTCGGTGGTTGCATGCTTTCTGTTTTACATGCGGTGGTTGCATGCTTTTTGTTTTGCATGCGGTGGTTGCGGTTAGAGTTATATTAAGTGATGTTTTTTGGCCTTTTACATTCTAGTCTCTTGGCATTCTCTTATAGCCTTTTGACATCCTTATGTATGTATATATATATGTTGGCATTGGCCTTCTAATAATATAAGTTGCTATTTCAACATGATATTAGAGCCCAGGTTTTCTCCTGCGCTGCAACTCGCCCGACGATCATATTTTTTTTCCAGTCTTCTTGTCTCGATCTCTCTGCAGCTATCGATGTCAGATCGATCGATGCCAAGCACATACACTGCCATTGCTCCCTCTCGTCCGGTGCTTTTCTGATCCAAGTCGATCGGGACGCCGGCCCCGCCTCCTCCCGGCCAGGCCGCCGCGGCCCTGCTTCCTCCCGGCCAGGCCGCTGCCGCCCTGCCTCAGGCCGTGTGCGTCCGCCTCAGGCCGTGTGCATCTGCGTTCGCCCTGCTTTGTCTCCTCCAGGCCGCTCCGCTGCCGTACACACCCGCGTTCGCCGGTTCCTGTTCCCGCTGTCGTCCGCCGGCCGCCGGATTGCGTCCAAGATCTGTCGCCGGCCGTTGCCCGTTGGTTCCCGTGCTAGATCGGCTGTCAGGCATTGGATCCATCTCACGGTAGACGTGTGTTTGACTGGGTGGACTGCATCGATCCACCTGCTTTGTGCGTGCGTGCGCGTACTCCCTGTGCCGCGCATCGCTTTGCTTTGGGCTGTGTGCGGGCGTTGGCCTGCTTCTGCTTCCGGCTACATGGCTTGAGCTCTGTGTTTTTCCAAAAAAAAGTAGAAAAAAAAGAGAGAGAAGAGCACCCATGTCTTTGGCGTCATCTAGCTATGTTGCCATTTCGCGCTGCCCGGTGATATTTGATGGAGCTAACTATGCTGAGTTCACTGCCTTTATGCGCATTCACATGCGTGGCATTCGTCTCTGGGGTGTTCTTTCCGGTGAGGTCCCCTGTCCTCCGCGTCCAGTGCCTCTTGTGGCTCCTACCCCACCGCCGACGCCACCGGCTCTTGACACAAATGCTTCTGATGCTGATAGGGCTGCAGCCAGGGTTGCTGTTGATGATGCAGATGCCGCTTATGACCAGGAGGTCTTGGATAATTCAAATGCTCTTTCTGTTTATCGTGACGATCTGGCTGCTTACACTCAGTGGTGTGATGATGATGCTCGTGTTGCGACTGTTCTCACTTCCAGTGTTTTGCCTCAGTTTGCTTCTGAGCCTCGATACTGCCTTTTAACATCCTCATGTATGTGTATATATGTTGGCATTGGCCTCCTAATAATATAAGTTGCTATTCCAACAGTTGCATGTTACTAGTGTGAGAACTGTACATGTCCACTTGCTTGGTCAATTCAAGTGATTTTGAGCTCATGCCTTCTTTTTACGTCACCATCCTCCTTCCAGCTTGGTTGTATATGCATTGACAGAGGCATGAACAACCTATTTTCAGAGTTTAATTTGCTAGTACTATGGATTTTTTTTTCATTTTTTATTCAAAATGGATTAACAGTCAATATTTCCAAATAGTAGAATATTCACCACCAATGACTCATTTTCATTTGATGTATGCCGTCGCTATATTTGAGAGCTTCCAGGGAGAATCTTTAGCACGGTTGTGGGCACTCCATTGAGATTCCTTTTGATAAGGAAGATCTTCATTTCTGGAAACCTGGAAGAGGTTGTAGCTCTGATTTCCCATTTGCTTGGAGCAAATGTTCCTTGAAATTGTTCCATGGGCAAGAGTTTGGTTGTCCATGGACCAATTAGCATTGTTGGATGTGTGCTTTTCTACTGCAAGTTAGCTTTGGCTTCAGCTGTAGGAGGGGAGCTCATGTATTGCAGGAAGCCATAACCATGAAGTGGATCCTCTGATCATCCTGCTCACTGCAATGTATATTCACATTCCTGTAGCGTCATGGAGTGATGGACATCGCCAAGAGGCATATGCAGAATTGATGTAGGGCCAAAGCCCTAGGTAGTGATCTTTCACGACACAATGAACATAGGGAAGAACGTGGAGAAATCAAGAGAAACATTCAAGAACAAGTCAAATCACACATCCACACAAGATCCACAAATATACATGAACAACAAAGAGGACATTCACACAAGATCCACAAAGATACATGAACAACAAAGAGGACATTCACACAAGATCCACAAAGATACATGAACAACAAAGAAAAACAAAGATATGAGAGAAATCCTTATTTAACACTGTCTTAAAATTTGTTGCCTTATTTGACACTGACTTTTTTTTTTCTTTATTTAATACGGAGTCCAAATTTTATGCCTTTATAACACTTTCGTCCCTTTAAGCCTTGACGGTGTTAAATGACACCTGAAAAGACCTATTTACCCTTCGTGGGTACGTGACCAAAATCTTACATTCTTAAGAAGTTTCTCCCTACTATAAGGCATTCTCTCAACATGCAGATTGTCCACATCAACGCATTGACATGTCACCATTGTGGTCTACTGCATGCATGCATGCATGCTCCCAGGTCATTAATTATTAATATTTTGACCAGCGTACAAAAACTTGCAACATCACCTTCTCTGCTTTAAGTTCGGTGAACCATAGCTTCAAAAGAAAATCAGTGAACCAGCTAGCCAACCGGTACGTAAATAACATCGCATTAACTTGCTGCTGATCGTCTTATGTTCCGGCACCAACGGACGCTTCCGATCGCAAATAAAGCCACAAATGCATGGAAACTGACTGAGGCATTAACCCATCCGTTTCCATCGATTGGTTTCCCTTGGGTTCATCTTTTTAACTTGAGCAGGCGAATGCCATAGCTTACATGTCCAAACAGTGGAGGCCTACCGACGCTTTGTACAGCAGCACATCTTAGCTCCAGCAGGTCACTGTCATTTCAATCAAGTGTCCCCTCCAAAACAATGTGGGCGTTGGCAGGTGCTTCCCACCTGCGGCTTCACGTGTAATCATAGTTTTCCGCTGTAGTTTCTTTTTCTTTTTCTTTTTGCCTTCGTTCATCCCTGTAACTTGCCTCTGTACAGCGTGTTCTTCTTCTATCAATGATAACCAGCATCTCTCCGGCTGGACTTAAAAAAAAAGAATCTTGCCAAGACGTGGCTTGAGCTTCCATGGAATTTATATGTTCATCTCCTTGATGGCAGGTCTCAATGGGCGTTGGTCTGACGCCATAATTGGGGCGTACTTCTGGTCACGCTATATTCTGAAGCCGACTGTTGTTCCACATCTATGTAAAGACCAGGTTTCATGTTCTTTCTTCTACTGATTTGTTCACCTTAGGCCGTGTTCGGCAGCCCTCCGCTCCGCGGCTCTGCTCCTGGAGCGGCCGGAGCGGAGCGGCCCGCAGTGCATTTTCCTGGAGTTGGAAAACTGGCGCTCCGTCTGCTCCTCGTATTATACGGAGCTGGAGAGCTGCCGAACAGGGCCTTAGTCTGGAGTTAGATTTCAGAATACAGTTTTCACTAAGTACTGAAACAATACGTCAACTTCCCTTTCATGATGTCTACCTGGAGACATCGTGTGGCCTCCTCTGCAACATGGTGGCCGCCTTCGAAGTGCTGCTACGCATGACACACCGTTGAGTACACCGTCGCCGGTATAGGGAGCCTCCCCTATGGTGCCGCTAAGCGGGACACGCCTGTACGGCGTCGCCAGTGCACGGGAGAAGGCACAATGCACACGTACATGGCATTTTTATCACAATTCTATATATAAAATTGCAATCTTATATTATTAATTTGTTTAGTTTTTTCTATTGAGGGCAATAGACAAATGTGGAAATAAAAAGCACTGTAACTGATTTTCACAAAAGAAAAGTACTACGACTGAAAAATAGCTGCTTCATTACTGCATCTTTACATTTATAAGTATTTTCGCATTTTTTAACTAATAATTGGGTTACTTTATTCTTGATTTGTCAAAATATTATACAAATGATGTCCACGATTCGGTGAAGCTAACCCTAACATTCATGGAAGTACAATTAGTGAGTCAACATACCGCCAAGAACTGCCTCGGTGATATGTAGGTATACTGTAAATAACCCCATGCATGTGTTTATCCAGTTCGTGGTTGTATATATATGTAACATGGTTGATTTGTAGCTTACCAATATCTAATAAGAAAAAAAGCATGCAAATAATTCTCTATCCTGTTATTCTACATTGTGACAACTAAAAGTCCATCCGCTATTGCTCCCAACTCCTATCAAGTCCCGCAACAACGTGCGGGGTATCATCTAGTTTTAAGTATATGTGCATCCGGTCCAATGGCGGAGCCAGGATTGGAGCAAGCCCCGGGCCCAAACTTTTGTTTTGTTTTGCCGTAAGGTAAAAACTTAATGTCCATAAGGCATTTAGCTACCTCAAAAGATACCCCAAACAAAATATAGCTCAATTGCACGAAATATTTAAAATTTAAACTCAATGCTTAACGATACAACAAAATAGATAAAAAAACGTGGCAAAAACTACAAAGTATAGTATGTGATAAAAAAAGTACCGAATCAATGGTTTGCTTCCTCAACGCCTCGCATAACCTCATCAATGGTGGAAGAAGAGCCAACAACTTCAAGGCATCAAAAGCTAATTTTAAAAGAGAAAGCATAAACATCATAGAAACAATTATCATTGATACACATATAAAAACTTACCACTTCGACAAGGTAAAAGTCATATGCGAGACCTACATAAGTTTTTTGGATCAAGACAAGCAATGCATCGTAACAATTGAGTAGATCTTTTACCTTTCTTTTCTATAATATTAAATAAAATTGGCAATTACATCAAAATACCCTAGATATATGACTGCATACGTACACATTATTTGAATTAAATTTCAGTTCGAAGTAGTTTACACACTGATACATCATACAAGTAAAACATGTTGTAAGTAGAATTGTGCAAAGCTTCAGTGAGAAAACATAGAAAGCATCAAAGAAAATACAAGGTGAAGCAGCTTGCAGTGAAACAGCGGGCAGGGGATGACGCGCCACGCCCACGCTGGTGGTCGACGCACGGGACAGGATGCGGCGGCCGGAGCCCAGATGCCAGAGCCGGGGGAAAGTGGGGGGCGGGCCGGAGACGAAGCCACGGCGGATAGCGGCGCGAACGCTGGTCAGTCGGGAGATCAATCGTACCCCCCGTCCTGCCTGCGTGCGACTCGGCGGCGGCCGCGCGAGGGTTGCGTAGACAGTGCTGGCGCTGCGTCTCTTCAGCCTCGTGGATCGTGCGCAGAGTTGGATCGTGGGTGGTTCTGGGTTGCCTCGTACGTGCATTTGTTTCGGCAAAGACAGCGTAGCAAGACTATGGGCCTTCTTTATTTATTGGGCTGTACCCCGGGCCTGCAAAGAAACCTATATAATTATAGCCTGTAAATATTTGCACGCCCCGGGCCTGGGCCCTGGGTGCCCGGGGCCTAGCTCCGCCCCTGATCCGGTCGACTCCATTTGTGTTGGCCTCGATGGCGTTGTAGCCGAGTGCACTTCGGCGCGTAGGCGTACGAGGCTAACTTGAGTGCTCCCTCTGTAAATTAATATAAAAGTGTTTAGAGGAAAGTGCTATTATGAGCTCGGGCTCATATGTGCTTCTTATCTCCCACGTCCACTAGCGCCAAGATTTCCACCACTCCACGTATATGCCTATGTATTCGAAGTAGTATATGCAATTCTTTTGCAGACCATGGCCCACCCACCAACCAGACTTAATGTGACGGCCGCCGTCTCATGCTTGACGTCTCAGACGGTGCTCAGATGACACGCACAGACGGAAACGTTGTCCAAACCCATCTATTTATTTGCAGCCATCAGTCCACCAACCAACCTTCCTCTGCAAGATTCATTCGCCTCGTCCCCTTCCATTATTATTTCTTCCTCAATTGCGCATGGAGTTTCTCCTCTGTCATGACCAGTAAAAGTATTATTTATTAAAAAATCCAATTTTATTTGCAACAAACATTAAAGAATTGTCTACACACATACAAAAATCACCGAAGAAAAAACATACCTAAATGCTCTGAGAGAAAAAAAACAATGCTTCAAAAAGACTATTTTTAAAAGCATTTTGAAGTAATGATTTTGTTTTTTTTCAAAGCAAATAGGAATCTTTTCCTCACAAAAGGTTACACGTATGTATAAATTCATCAATGCTTGTTGCCAAAACATTTGACTTTTTTACTATTTTTTTCATTTCTGTGTTCATGAGGTTGCATTTGAGCTTGGTGCAGGAGGACATTTTCACGCAAAGTGCCAGATCAGAAACAATGACCACCTTATCTTGTTCAAGATGCACTGCCGCCACACAATATTAAGTAACAAGTAATTAAGCAGCACCACCCACAATCTCCAATATACAGAATGTATTTTCCATGTAATAATTTTAAGCAATAATCTGAAGGTCAATCAAAAAACACCCCCTTGATGTGGCAATTTTGTTTCATGTCCATCCCACACATGTCTACTGTTTGAGCATCCACTATGTCGGCAAAAACTCGGCCATGGCAGTGTCGCTCAATCACTGCAGCAGCAATCCAGAAGTTTTGCCACGGCAGCTTACCTGCAACACTGTCTTGGCAATGAAAAATTTATGGCAAC